>NW_008625929.1:42258-62817 GCF_000691845.1 Merops nubicus
CCATTATGCTATCTGAAATCCACTTTAGTGAATATTGAAGCTTGAATGTTTTGTTGTGTAGAATTCTCATCAGTAATAATTGAGCTCATATATCTCTGCAGGAAAAAAATATGCAAGAATAACAACAGTCTGTGAGTCCAGGGTGAGTGGTTGATTCTAGAGTTCCCTTCTTACCTGAAGTATTTTCTGATTCAAAGAATAAAAGTTTTTAACTCAAATTGAGTCACTTCATTTATTTGACCCCATTCTTCCTTAGTGAAATGAGAGGTGGGTTCACCTCTGCACCTCCAGATGACAAAAAATTAGGTATTATGTCTAAACTTATCGTCTATACTCTCCCTCCAGTAAATACAGAAATTTATTTTTTTAAGCAGTCTCAGACCTCTTTGTGAAAATGTGATGAATTTACACTTTTGGGGTATTTGCTATATTCCATTTACTGATAAGGGAACCTATCTTTTAGTTACCTTTTAGACAGGTAAAGTTAAGTTAAATGATTTCTATACAAAGTTCAAAGGGTCAGTAATAAAGAAAAGGGTCAGAACAGCATGTGGGGACATTAAAATAACTTAAAACAGTGTTAACAGTAACGGGAAGATGTTTAATTTCACAGCATGGTGGGCACTTAGAACTATGAAAATCATGTCATTGATGAACTGGGAGCTCAGCATTTTAAAGCAACAAAATACAACTGCCTGTACTAGCTGATCAGATGGCCACTAGCTATGAATTTTTTTTTTTTTTTTCCCCCCCATCTTTCCTATTCCTTGCTTCTATCTCTTCAGGGTGATGCAGACTAACTTCTTCTAGCAGCTGGTTTTCTGTTGGTGTCACCCCATAACTCCACGAGACTACTTACTGATTCCTCCCATTCTTCAGACCATTGGCTAGGAAATCAAGTCACAGCAACGAGGCATTAACAGTAAGAAAACAGAATTCCAGAGATATTGGATTATGTTTCAGTGTAGACATTATTCACACAGACCAATGGTTCAGTATAGACCTAGCCAAAGAGAGAATGAAAGAGGATCGTTGTATCTCAGAGCCACAACAGGTTCATGGGTTCCTTCTAATGATATTGCTAAGCCATTTATGTATTTTTCCCTGCTCTAATTAAACCACAATCTGGTTGCAAAAGGAAGCCCTTTGGGGTATAACAAAAATAAACTGGTAAGCATGGTGGCGAAGAAGTGAGTGACAGGAAAGTAAACACTCCTCCCAACCTCACTCAACTGTCAGAACAATTTCTCCTGATCTCTCTGTCCATCAGCTTCCGTCAGCTCTTTCCAGAGGCCATCCAGCCACTTAATGCAGGTCATCAAGCTGCACTGCATTTGGACACAATGTGCATTGCTAATAATCTAAAGTGACAAGACAGCATAAAAGTTGTTGTGTTTGTTTTTGTTTTTTTTTTTTTTAAACTTATTAGTTGTCTTTAATAAATTGAAAGGGAGCCTTTTGGATCGCCTAAGGAATGTCCAAGCGTTATTTACGTTCCATGGGCTCCAAGTGGAAACTTTAATTAGAACTCAGAGATGTCATATGCTGTTTAGGTGATGCAAGTTGGCTTTATTTTATTTATTAATTTAAAAATTTCAGCCCCCAAGCAACTATCAGTTACTGAGTATTTTCAGTGGAGTGATATTTTTTGCTCCCTCAGTACTAACATGATACGCAGTAGAGAAGATTTTTTTTTCTATGTAGTCAAAATAACTTAGATACTTTCTCTTTTTTTTATGTAATACATTCACCATGTACAGTGGGGTTGTACTTCTACAGGTTAGGTTTCTGCTATGCGAAAACCAGACCATGACTAAAAAATATTTAACCTTCTTCTATTTCACCACAAAAGTTCAACTACTTCCACAAAACAATATTTTTGACTTTGTCTGTGATGACCTTATAATTTCCACAGGAAATGTGGCTCTAGCTGAAGACTTTACCTTAACAAACTTGGTGTCTTATGAGCAGGAGAGTGAGCAGGCAACCTCAGCACTACTGGAAGCAGCACTTTGAAGAATCCTTTGTTTTGACATTGTTATCTCCCTTTCCCTCTCTCTAGGGAGTTTTCATATTCTCTTTCACCAGCAGTAACCTGAAGACCACCAAGCTATTTTAATCAGTTAGGCAAACTTCTTAATGTACTCCTGGCAAGGATACACAAATATAACTGTAGTACTGATCAGGTATACATACACAAAGGAAGTATATCTTCATTATCTACTCAATTATAAACTCCTCTTGTGAAAGCCACGATGTTTTAATTGGTTCATATTTAAGTTAAGCAATGAAAACATATTTTCCTTTCTGGATGTCAAAGAAGGAGAAGCTCTCTTCATCTCTGAAGACACAGGGAATGATGTGAACAGCCTAATAATTTCATTACCCAGCAGTATCTTCTTGCCAATTTAAGATCCTGCCCGGGGCTTTTGATCGCCTGTGTTGACTTATTTGCTTTATAAAAATACCATAGATAAAGTTTACAGGCATTGTGAGGGTTTAAAAGGGAAAACAAAAGTAAGATTTATAAAGGCTCCTCAACTGAGTCACCAAAATGCAAATAAATGTTCACTGACTGTTACACAGGTTTCTTGGATCAAGAACATTTTGTAACTTCTTGATCCATCTTTTCTGCAAATTTATTTAAAAATATAGCTACATTAAGCTGCCAGCTGGACCCTGATGCTCTCAACAAGGAAAAGCTTTCAAGCTTTTCTTCAGGTACCACATCCTTTCTGCTTTCAGGACTGAAAGTTGTTCTAGTGATAGCAGGGGCTCACAGTGGCCATTGCTTCTGGAGAGTCTTTGACAAGCTCAGATTTATTTCATCTTGCAGCATAAAATTATTATATGCATATGTGTAGTATACACAAGGTTTTATATGTATTTGAGTGATGTGTTCCTTGTTTAGCAGGTTTTAATTTGCATTTTCATATCAGTAGTGAATTTCCAGCTGTTTGCAGCAGATCTCTAGCATGCTTTGTGTCACCAGCCTACCATGGAGCTGGAAAAGACTGTACTGAAATTTCTCCTGATCTCTGCAAGATGCTGTAGGAAGCTGTCTCCTGCTTCCCTTGCACATAAAGACTTCTAGAAGAGATCAGTGGAAAGATCCATACCCAAACAACTTTGAAAGCCTGTTCTGAAACTGGGCTCATTTGTTTCTTTCAGCAATAAAGAGTGAAGTAGGAGGGGAAATCCCAGATTAAAACTGTGGATAACTGGCAAGTTTTTCTATGGATGGCACCGTGGCAGACTGAGCCTCTGGCAAGTTTTATAGATATCCCTTTGAAATCTATGTGAAAATAACTGTAAAGTGTATTGAAAATACCAAAAATGACATAATTTTTGATTTGAAATCAAAAAGCCTTTAAAAGAGAGTAAAATAGATTGTGTTCCCTCTACTGAGACTGGAATCTTTAGGGCAGGTTTGTCTGTATAGGTTTCTTCATAGCATGAGTCAGCCCTCACCAGGCAATGCCAGAAGAGGATGGAATTAACATTTCAAAGATAGGAAAAGGCAAGGTTGGTGAGATCAGGCTCACAAAGAAGCAAAGAACTAGAAGGCAAGATAGGCTCAGTGCTGGCCAACACACTGCAGAACTGGCTCCTTGCATAAGGGAATGAATGCAAGAGTACAGCCATGAGAGTACAGAGCTGCAGGCTGGAAGGATGTTTCATAGAACCATAATGTTTAGGATGATTAGAGCAATCAGCATCTTGGGCTTAAGTTAGGTCCTAAGGATAAGTGGTATGAATATTCTCAGCTGGAAAAAAATTGTCTTTCCATGCCAATAAGAAGAGCTGTATGCTACCTACTATAATAGAGGGGGCTACAAGTGACACTTATTTATAGGGTGCAAAAAGCAAATCTTCATCTCTGGAGCTGTCTGGAAAGAGATCTGCTACACACACGTATGTCAGGGTATGGCACACTGGGACCAAACTCAATAAATGGCTGTCTGGCCATTTCCTGACACTGACTGAGTAAACAGCCACTGCTGTATCCCTGTAGCTTGGCCACTTCTACAGGCAGCTCTGCCAGCTTCCTTGGATTGCTATATGTCCTTTGAGCCATGTCGTGGCTATTCTAGAATAAGAAAAGAAAAAGTTGCAAGGAATCATTTCCAGTCCTTGATCCTGTTGCAACTGCAAATTTTTGACCTCCCTGAGAACATATAGCTGCTATGGGAGTTCCCACCAGGCGAGGAAAAAGAGGGCAGAATACACATCACATTGCACTTTGCTCTTTCAGGGGAAAACCTGAGTGCCAACCTACTGCAGTCAGTGGCATCTAACATCTATAAAAATGGGAGAAATGGTCAAGGAATCAGTAATGTAATGTTTAATTCATAAAGAGATTCATTAAATAACAGCTAATATCTGACTAGAATGCTGAATCTGCATCTAACAGAGTATGCAGTTTTTCCTTAGAAGTTATGATAGTGCTTTGGGTACATGGTTTCATGCTTACCTTGGGTGCCATTTAGTATACAGGATTTTCTGCTGTTGTTTATGAGGCCTCTTTAGCTAATGTAAGCATACTGAAAAATAAAAGAACTGAACTTTCCATCTCAAGGCCCAAACAATAATGGTGGTAGACCTTCATGGCTATTTAACAGTATCCAGGCAGGACAGCACTTATGAAAATGACATTTATATGTCCTCTTTGTCTTCATTAGACTTTAAGAATGAAAATAATTTTTTTTTTTTTTTTAACTTTTTAATAGAAGGCACTTTTGTTCTGAGGCAGTGCTATTTTTTTTTTCTTTCTTTTTAAGTAGGCAAAGAGCCTAGAACCAAAAGAAAAATAGTGACTTTTCCACCAGTTTCATCTCTGGCTGTTCCTTCAGTATTAATTCCTAAGCCTCAGAGGGTCCAGGCTCACAGTGAGAATGCATAGTGGTTTTGCACCACATGTGTCTTCCATTGATTTTCTGCCTCCCCCCTGCCTCTAAAAATGGGGAAAAAAAGCACCAAAACTGAGTATGTCACAGCATTGCTACCTCCACACAATTGACCATCATTGTGGTTACAGTGAACATTTAAAGAATAAACACCATATTTCAAACAGGCAAGGTATAAAGGGAGACACAGTTTTAAAATAAATACCAATATCAAGAGACTAAAAAAATGTTTTAGACCTGCGTTCAGTTCATATCAGCAGCTCATAAATAAGAAATATTTGTACCTTTGGAGATATTTTAGGCTGTAGAAAGTGCTAAGTGCTCTAGCACCATACAGCAAATTGCACAGGACTGCAGAGCCCTCAATGGTTGTTCTGAAAATTACCATATTTGCAGGATTCAGTGTGGAGAATTAATAGGGGAAAAAAAAATTCCCTACTGTGCTAAAAGACATATGAATAAACCATAGAGACTCTAACAGCAAATGGTGTCTTTTTGTATTTCTATTTTACAAAACCCATACATATATAAATAAATATACACACATATATATATAAAAAAAAAAACTTGGTTTTAATAGGAAAAAAAAATATTCACTGGGGAGAGGGATGGCTAAGACAGAAAAATATTTTAAGGAGTATAATTTTTAATTTAATTCTAAAATTTCAGTGAATATAATTATATTCAAGGTCACTATGATGCTTTTGTCCTCTTCCTCTCAATGGAAGAATAAGGGAAAGAAAAAAATTTGAATAAATCCTTTCAGCCTTTGAAGGGAAAAGTATTCAAGACATTTGTACTCTAAAGCAACTGGGGTAAATAGAAATTAGGCTGTAATCAACAGTGACAGTGTTAGATGATCTACTGAAAGGATAGGTCCCATGATGAGTGCTACAAGAGATTGCATATTAGTAGTCTGATTGCAATGTGAAATAGTTAGGCATAGTCAATGTGCCTCCCAAGTCAGCTTATATTAATTATTAAGTCCTTAGTCACTGAGAGAACATAGCTCTGATGATGGTTGATAACTATTCACAATTCATAGGCATTTAAAGGGAAATACTGATCCTGCAGCTATAAAGGTGCATTTACAAATTGATATAATAGACCAAGCTCTATAGAGAAAAGTTTTGAACCTGATTTTATACTAAAATTGTGACAAGGAATTTTCTTGCACTTATATGCATTGTAGTTTAACCACCAGATAGACAGGTAAATAGATACATAAATAACTTCAAGTGAATACCTACACTGGATAACTCAAATCTAAGTTAAAAGCATCACTGTTTTCTCTCTGTATCTCAGAGGATACACTAGTATCTCCAGAAGGCTCCAGACAAGGATGAGCCAATATCTTCCCACTGACCATAGCAACTACAGCTGTAAATTGTAATGATTACATTTTTGATGCAGATGTCTCATTTAGGTACCTGAAGTCTGAAAAGTGGCCTAGGAGCTCCTTTAGTCAAACAATTCCATACCATTTTACCTCCTGTTCTCCCCCACTCTGGCACTCTTCACCCATTTTGACTGGAATGACTAGTTGAAACGTGGATTTTTGTGGGTCGTTCCTGGCAGAGAGAAAAATCAACAGAAGCTTCATACCTTTCGTGATTTTTTTTTTAATTCTTTCATGATTTTATTAATTGAAATAAAATAATGTAAAAAAACAGTTGATATAATTTCACATGACCATGCTACCAGTATTTCTCAAACTTTTCAGTTACATCTGAGGTAGTACTTCAGTGTTTGATTTTTGACATTTGGACTTCATTCTTTTCTGTGCTCAGTATACTAAGCACTGTGCAAAAGTATAAGATGGAGTATCCCACCGTTAAAGAGATTTCTGTCCAACTATGTGCTCATATGGCACATTCTCTGCAGGACTTCAGTATCTGGTCAAAACTGGCTGACCTTCTGTGACATCTGCTTGGGACTTCATCACATAACTTGTTTTGAGGTAAGGTACAATATGTAAGTGCAGCAAGTGAGAAGTGGGAGCAAGATTAGTTTGACAGGTCATTGCTGTCTAGATTTGTATGTTAGGCATGTTTCTATACAGCCTTCTTAAAATTACAGCTATTTAAATCCCTTTGTGGTAGTATCTCAACCTAATTAAAAAAAATAATGATTGCTCTTTCCATTTTCACTTATTTGAGAAACATTTTTGCCTGTGTCCCTATATGGAGCTTCTCATTCAACTTGATTCTGCTCTTGATACTCAATGTATGAGTAGTGTCTGAGACCATAAAACATGAATAGCATCAATATGTATTAGTTCTATAATAAAAGGATGGAATCCAGTCCTGAGATACCTCAATGGAAACTGAAATACATGAGCATCACCATCCTGACTTCAGTGGTGCCCTGTATTACAGGAGGTCTTCAAAGTCTATGAATCCTTTTGAAGAAATGCTGTCTACAGGTGAGTTTGGTTCACTCATAGATTTATATAAGCACAGAGCTGTAAAATATCTTATCAGGTTCTCTAGACCAGCTGCTGATGAATCATTCATGAGCTGAAGGCCAACCAAAGACAAGGTACAAAGGGATTGTCATAATATCGTCCAGAATAAAATCAATAAAAGTATGCTGGCTCCCTATACTGCTAGAAATCTATTCCTTCAGTTCTAATTTGGATCCATTTTGCTACAGTTTATATCCATGAAGAATCCATCAAACATTTTCACTCTTTCACAGTTAAAAGCTATTCTCTCAATCATCTCTACACACTAACAACCCATGTTAATTCTTCTTCTGTCAGCTTTCTTCCCAGCTCATACTGTCCACTGATGTCCTACGGGCTCTAATCGTTCGTCCTTTCTCCAGGAGTGTGGTGTACGAAGTTGAGCTCAGCTGAAACCTTGTGAGTGCTGTTGAGTAAAAGAGAGAGATCTTTCTCTCATCTTCTAAGCTATACACCTAGAACAGCATGCCAAAATTACATTGTTTTCCACCTGTGATCAATCATAATTCCAAGGTCTTCTTTGGAAGAACTGCTGATTCTTCTCTGTTTCCTCTTCGTGGAACTAATTACTCCCACCTACATGCAAAATCAAGCATTTGTCACCATTAAGTTAGTTGACTCTCTTTCTTTGGATCTGTAAAAATTACTTAGAATTCTATGCCTGTCCTCCAGAACCTATTTCCTGTATCAGCATCATTTGTAGATTTAACAAAAAACATTGAAAAAGACTGAGCTAGAAGGGACTATTGCAGAACCTTCTTCAGTGTCTCTTTCCATTAATAGCTATACTTCACGTGCAGTTATTCATGTGTTTTTCTACCTTGTAGTTTTATCTAGACCTAGTTTGCTTATGAAAGTTCCTTCTGCAACCACATCAAAAACCTTTCTAAAGCCAAGATACATGACATCCACTGCCTCCTTTTCTCCACAAAGCCTGTTACCTGTCACAGAGGGAGTTTGGATTAGTTTGACAAGATTTGTTCATGACAAATCTATCTTGGCTGCTACTAATCTCTTACTCATCACTGTTACAGGAGCAGAGGTATCTGTGTTGTTCCAGTATTGATTTTGTCTGCGTTAAAAATAGTGTGACATTCAATGCAAAAATTCTCCATTAATCCAGTTTCCTTCATAATCAGGTACATTAAGGTAAAATATATGAAAATACTTCCTAAGAACTCAAATAAAATTATGTTGTTGGGCTTTTTTCTTTGCCTTTTTTTTTGTGCATGTGTTTTTTTTTTTTTTTACCATTTCAATAAATACAATATAAAGGATATGCTGAGTTTTACTTTTCAAATATAAAATCTGAAATGGAAAGATAATTCTAAAATTCAGCCAGTGGTAACTATGGCTCTCTTAACATTGCTTCCTTAATAACTATGCAAGCATATGTTGTTTAAATGTCTTTTGCAGAAGTATAAAACCCATTCACTTTACTGAAGTCGCTGTTACTTAGGGAAGACATTGGAAATAAAAAAAATATATTTAAATTTAGGTAGCATAAGGGAGGTTTTTCTTGCCAATACGTTTCAACCTTGTTGCAGCAGAGTGAGAGGACAGTTCAGTCTCTGCAGGCCGCTCCATCCTTGGTTTCTCTGCTGAGATTGTTAACAAAGATGCCAGTTAGCACCAGCTGTAATACAGATACCTGTTTGTGAGACTCTGGAAGGGGACCAATAGCCATTCTGAACAGGTCACTGGTCAGCCATCTGTCCTTAGCAATCTGCAGTCACTACTGACATGGGCTGGACCTCACCCAGCCCTGGGTGAGTAGAAGACTCCTTTTCCTCTTACCAAGCCACTGCCGTTTCTCACCCATGGAAGGATTTTAAAACAGGTTTTACAACCCCTTTTCACATCCCTGTCCTTAGCCCGCTGTCAGGAGCTAAAACCTGCAGTGAAATTCACCATTTCTGGCATCTCAATCCAGCAGGGAGCAAGAGAGGGAGAAAAACACATCTGAAGCATTCAGAGTGCAATCAAAACCCACTGCTGTTGTAGCAAGGGAGGTCAGGCTGTGACAGCCCTGCATATGGGTCCTACATCAACACTATACACTCTCTATTAAGGCTTGGAGATTCTCCTTCTGATAAGTTTAAATCACAGCAATTTATTACCAGAGTGGTGACAGCGTTTCTCTACAGCACTGTGAGGAGTCTCCTTTGTCACACACACATATGCATTTTCCTTCTGGAGTCTGAGAGACATCAGGAGAGTCGAGAGCAAGTCTGTGCCTTAGAGACCACATGCTGTCCAGAATATTTCCTCCTCTTCTCACAAATAATGTACAAAAGGCTGTATATGGGTCTTCATGGTTGTAATTTAATATGGTACCATGTACAGTCTTGTCAAAAAAGGGATAATAAGGGGTCAGGATAGGCATGAGAAAAGATTTTAATAAAAATAAAAATAGTGTTTTTCTATATCTCTTAAAGGCTCTATTTAAAGGTATATATATGCACAAAGAAGTTTATATTTCCTTTTGTTAGCATGAAAAACAAGACAATGCAAACACTAATGAAAGGTACATATAAAAGGTCTAAATACATATGAACATGCTTTTTATGAAGGAGTAACAAAAAACAGAGGCAGTAGCCCATTTTAAGGTGTTAACATCTCAGCTTTATAACGAATTTCTATGACTGGATGCCTGTGGTAGAATGGGATGACTCAGGATGACTTTGGAAAGGACCTAAAAAGCATATTCCCAAACTCTAGTATCAAAATTATACCTTTAAAATACTTTTGTTAGCTTTTCCTGCCTTTTTCACCTTAATTTGCCTTGCATCCCTCCTCTATATCCTTTTTTCTTATGATTATACTTTCATTTTATTGAATCTGCTTTGGTTTAGTTGCTTTTCATTTTGGAGGGGAAATGCATTTTCATTTTAATAATAAACATCCACTCCAGGAAGAAATATTCAAATATTTTTTTACCCAAATCTCTTTATATTTTATATCTTACTTTTTGGATGGCCAGTCTGTGACATCAAAGGTCAGCAAAAGTAACCAAATTTTGAGCAGGTATCATCAGTGTCAAATGATACCTATTTGCTTGCTTCCAACAGCTTTTATAAATACATTACTAATGATGTTGTTACTTATTTGAGTTTTTGAAGCAGTAATATATCTCTTCATATTCTTAATGGAGCATTATGATTTATGAACCTAACTTATCCCTTCAAAATCTGAAACAGGAGACATCACAGAAAGGGAAAGAAGATGGCTTTAGGTTAGCTGGGTAACACCTTTAATAAGACCAATTTTAGAAAAAATATGCTGTTGTTTAACAACATCAAAAATTTTCACAAATGTATTTCTAGATTGACATTTCTACTTGGGGGGAAATAAAAAGGCAAGAAAAAAAAAAAACATGCCTGAAGTTTTTAAAATATTTCTCCCTGAATTTTTCAAAATTGAATATTTTGATTCCTTAACTTCACCATTCAATTTTTTTAACTGATTATTTCCAGGGTTGTCCCTGCACCTATTAGTTCATGTCCCCATGTAGCTCACAAGAAGGTCTAGTGACTATTTGTTTAATGACCCACGAGCCTGGCTTCACTCAGTGTCTTCTGCCCCAGACTTAATTGATGACCAGACAGCATTTAGGATTTATTTTTTTCCACATATGAGAATGGAAAGCAGAAACCAAGAAAAGAGTGGTACAGCTGATTAGCTACTAGCTGCCAAATACCCCAAGGCCAAAGATCGTGAGCCCAGTGTCTTTTTATAGCCATTTGATTACTCATACTAATTGTGACAGCTATTATTATATTCTTCCAGATTTTTATCATACTTGCTTAAAGTCCTCTTCCACACCCTAAGCATGAAGCAAAACCTCTGCTCTACTAAAAATCATGCACTCAATGCATGTATTAGGAGTTCTGTAGAGTTACAGAGTGTCTATGATTCCTTACTAGTCTATTCCTTCCCACTGTGCAATTCCATTTGCATTGCTGTCATAGATAGGACAAAAAGCACCAATTTTGGGTTAGGTCAGGTTCAGATGGGCACACAAAGAACTGATCCATCCACTGCCATTTAGCATTAACTGCACAGGCTACAAAGCTTTTTTTTTTTTTTTTCCAGTTAAGCTGCACCATCACACAAAATCATCAGTGATGTTACCATTAGCTGACAGCTGGAGTGGTTTTAATTCCTATTTTTAAGAGATACTTTAGGTGGCCTTAACTTTTGCCTTCCTATGTGACCATGGCCAAGCACTGGGCTAGATAGGGAGCTGGAAGTAAACTGGGAGTTGTATGAGTGAGGCAGTAGGACATCTCTCCTGGTGATGTTCCATGTCTCTTTCACACCACTGGTCTGAGAAAGTCCATACTCAAAGCATTATATATTCATTAGGTGTCTGTGGTTTGGTAGATACACAGCTCGGCTGCTCAGAGGAGAGTGTGCAGTCACATCATGCCTTGATTCAAACACCAGTCTTTCTTCAAAGACAGGATGTTTATTTGTAAATAATTAACTAAACATGCAATTGTTCTACAGTTCTCAGTGCTATGTATGCCCCTGTCAGGAGTCCTAAAGAATACTGTTTAACAGTATGGGTTATACCATTCCATGGTATCACCTGCCTCCAGCACTGTAAAATCTTGAAAAACAGGTACCTTAACCAAAATGTGAATGTATTCAACTGTCCTGATGAAGTCCAACAACTTAGTTAAACTAACCGAGTTAAATTAACATCGTTAAAGCCTGATATTTTTTGGTTCCATACAGAAAGGTTTTAATTGTGTTGTTTCTCTGTTGTACCCAGTATGCTAGGCTTCAAACAAAGCCCAAGGTTAGCAAACACAAATAGACCATCAGAGAGAGGAAAGATGATGGAATTATAAGATAGACAACAGACAGTTTCTAAACCTTTCAACCTCTTCCAGCAGCTAGAAGATCTCACTTGGCTGTAAGTGCACTGATAACACTGCAAATACAAACAGATACTCATGGAGTCACAGTTGGAGAAGCTGCTTCCACATCAGACTTCTTGCTTTTCTTAGTTCCAGCCAACAGGTATCTTTCACCACCCAACCTCCTCAGTTACATCTGTCTTTTTATCTTTTTCCATTTCATTGGCTTTTCATCTATTTTCAGACCTCATTTGAAAAACATTCTCTTCTCCCCCACCACTTCTCCTGCTCATAGCTATTATAATTTGAAATATAAGCTTTGTATGTTTTAATAGGGGAAAAGCGTTTATGTGAAAAACTCATTCATGCAAACAATAAATATTGTGATGACACTTCCCTGAGGCCAGGAATGTGTAGATGCACTTATTTATTAAAATCCATTGTTTTGTTTATTAACATTTTGAAGAGACAATGTTCAAGTTCATGTTGTAAACTCAGAATTGTTTTCTCCACGGCAGTACTTCAGTGTTAAACTGCTTTCCAAACTTAAGTAATTTGTAAGAAAAAAAGAACAACCAACAAAAACTATTTGTTTTTATTGTAAGAAAAGCATTTACATAGACATTAAAATGCATGATTAGAAAACTATGTTCTTTAGTTAACTGGCAGATGAATGCCACTCCAGCAGCAGTCGTGGCAGATTCACTGCTAGCAGGCACCTCTCAGGAGTTCAAAGGGGATAAGAAGGTTACTTTTATCAGGAGAAGGGGGTTTATGTTGCCCTTCAGTGTGATGAAAAAGACTGATGGGAATCAAGGAAATAAACTCAATCTTCTGCAAGACAAAGATGCTGCCCATGCCCTGCATGACCCTCTTTCTGCACACAATGGCAGACAGGAAGCACTGTAGGAAACACTGAGGGTCCCTGTCCATGTGACATGATCTTTGGCTTTCTCCTTGGAAAAGGAATTTTCCAGTTTCACATAAAAAACAAGGTTGATTTTCCTTCTACCTGTATTCAGTCTTGCCACCAATTTTCTCAACCACAAGTTTATCAAAGAAACACCTCCTGTTCCTAAAAAAATAGAGGTCCACCACTTAACCTTTTAACTTTCTATGGATTTCTGTGCAGCAAAGATGATAACACTCAACTAAATCGCAAGTGTAGTAAAGAGCAGTTAGATTATGTTGCTTTTTCCAGGCTCACCTGTGGCATGTGTTTTTCTTACAAATTAAATCGACAAATCAGGTCAGTGGCAGATTCAGTATCTCATATCATTTAAAGGGTGTATAGAATATTGCTTCCTACATTCCCAAACACACCTCAGAGCCCGCATGAGACTTTCAAAAGTTGTTAGAGTGATGAAAAATATTTCTCTAAACCAGCAGAGTGGCCAAACAATATAATTTAAAAGATTTTCTTCCCTGGAAAAAATAAGGCCTTATGGAAGTGTTTGAATGGAAAATGCAAAACCATAAACACATTTCAATTCCATATTGAATCTTTTCCTCTACCTGAGCCATGCTTTGTAAAAACTCATTCCAGGTTTTCCACACTTCACACTTGACTTCTGTTCTCCTACTGCACAGTGCTTTCCCTGATAAGCTGCTATTGTTCCCTTATATGAGATTGTTAGACACTGGGTTATAGCTAAACAATTTTTAACTCATTCTCTGAAAAAACAACCCTTTTAAAATAAAGACAGCTGTCAAAGTAATAGGGCTTCCTTGTAGAATAAGCTCCATTTTTCCATTGGCTTACTACCCATGGTAATTTCTGTGGTATTCTTCCATTCCTACCTCTCCTGACTTCTCCAGGCTGCCTAACATTACTTCTTGTATTAGTTTCCTAGCATTTTAATTTTGTTCCACAAGATAATTTGCTAAATTGTGATGTTCTAAAAACATTAAAAAAATGTTTTGAGAAAAAAAAAATCATGCTCTAGAACTGGGTGCATTGACAAATTTTGATTCACTTGGACATTATTCTTGCTGTGCCTTCTGCTGACCAATCACCCAGCATAGAATGAGATTATCATTAACAGGCAGACCAGCAGCCAAACTCCTCCCTCCACTCCCACATCACAACAGAGACCCAAAGAGCCAGACAACAAGAGGGAGGAACAGGTCAATGCACTCACCCATCACAGTGGACATGAATCAGGGAGCAAGCCAGGAGAGCAGCCAAGCCGTGGGAGATGGGAGCAGCCAGGCCATGAGCCCAGCTATAGAGCAGGGACTCCTAGACAGCTTCATGATCTAGCCCTGCCATCCTGGGAACTCCACTTGGTATGAAGAGTGAGGGAGCCCTTCCAATAGCCAGAATCCCCACACAACACATAAACTCTGTAAACAGACCTCCCAACCCCCCTGCAGACAGTGTCAGCTCCTATAGAGGTGGCTTCCTGCCCTGCCTCCAAGTTAATGTGGAAGGTGGGGGCACCTGGTGGTGATCTCCTCATCAGTGCCCACCCAAGGCTGGCCAGACCCTGTGTGAAAAGCAATCAGGAGGGTCTTTCTTGCCTGTTTGTGGACATCATCCATATGCCAACCCTCATTCAGGGCTGGCCAGCACTTCACTGTCACACTTCAACATCCAAGACAGCAAATTTGTGCTGTGTTACATGAACAGTTGCTACACCTAATGGAAAGATAAGAAAGATGTGACAAAGCACATATAGAAGAAATAAAAATTCAGGAATGGTAGTAAGACATCTCTTTAGTATGACTTGCTGATCTTAGGGGATTGATTCATGTTCTTCTGGATAACATCCTGGGAACTGGAAAACAAAGTTGTCTTGAGGTAAGGACGCTGCACATAGATACTTACACTACTCTATTACAAGCCTAGAATTGTTCCTAGGGATTCAATGGAGAGACAGAAGATTATTGAAATAGCCATGGAAAGGGCTCAGCTAGAAACCTAAGCTCTGTAGGGGCACTGTGAATGGTACTTGGAAAACATCAGCACCAAGGTTAATTTGACCCAATATATTTGAAAAATATATATGCATAAACTGTAGGTTTACATCTGTACCTCAAATAGTTGCTGAATACCTTTATTACAAACCCTTGAGAAAACAGGCACTTCATCTCACACTGAAAGGATCAGTGAGAACAGATCAGACAAATCACACTGTACCATTGACTTTTTCCTCTCTACGGACTACAAAGGCAATAAACAGTTGCAGATATCTCCACAGGACCAGATTAATTCCTCTGGTATACAGCACCTCAAGGTCAGTCTTCTTTATGCCACTTGCAGCTGTGCAAGTGTTGTGTTGGTGAGTACAATATTTCCACTCTGCAGTATAGAGGAAGAATATGTTCAATGTCATCTTGAATCAACAAGCATCATCCAAAGAGGGTGTCTTTGATTCCACTTAAAAAGACTTTTCTTGGAAGTAAGATTGAGGTGGCAGCAATCTGAACATAGTGTAGTTGCAGCACTGAAAAAGAAGCGGGTGGTGGAAACAAATGCAAGGATCTTTACCTTGAGTAGTAACTGAAGCTGCTCTGTGGAAACAGTCAAGGTCAGGGCTGTATAAATTAAATAAGCAATGTGATTTGTTAAACCTCTATTCTTCCTCTGTTCATCTAGGTCTGGCTACAGTCAGTAAGAGAGGCAAACTGATGGATAAGTGCAGTTACCCTGTGCCTGCAACCTGACAAGGAGTTTTAAGTTGCCTTAATTCATGTATTTGAAGACCTTTGGCAATAAAGGTGAAAAACAAAAACAAAAACAAACAAAAAAAAACCCCTGTCATAAATGCCCTTTTTCAGACAGCATTCTTTCTCTTTTAATTTCACGGGCATGTTTTGCGTAGGTGAATATTTATCTGTACCCTCTACAGGTACAGGTTCAGAGCCATACAAGTTCACATTAGTTTTAGTTCCAAATAAGGGCAAATAGGTTCCTGAGTCAGTACTTTCTGAATGAAAGGAAGTTTTTTTCCCATTGAATTAATAAATGCTGGACTAGATCCTAAATCTCCAGTGACTCTGGCCTTAGAAACTCTGTTAGTGTCAATGATCTTTAGGGAAAGTTTGGAAGTACTAAGTAGTAAACGAATCTATATCACCTGAATCTTAGAGTCTGCTGGAGTGGTGGCCAAGATATTCAAACAACTATCTTCCCAAAACTGCAGTTTTGACTAACTCTAAACTATCATCAAATTTTAAACTGAATTTGTTAAATTGTTTAAGCCAAAAAGAGCTAAATATCCTTAATCAAGTTCACCAAATAAGGAAGGCAAATGTCTGCTGACTTATCAGAGGAAAACTGAACCAGAATACAGGAAAACTGCATTTAAATCCTTCTTTGGGACATATACTTTTTTTAATGCACATCTTCCAAAAGAATATTCTTGATGATTGTGGTTTATTCTAGTGTTTGAACTAGGTCAACCTAGTGAACTTTCATAATATCCATGCTGTAGAAATGTTTCAAAACTGGAGCCAGGAGAGGATTATTAGGATGTCTCCGAGGTTTGCTCATAATCAGGCCTTGCCTGGTGACCAAGAGGGAAGAATGACTGTGGGGAGTTGGTTTGTTTGTTTTTTTTTTTCTTTTTCATTTTTTTTTCATCTGGTAGCATGGAGAAATTCCAGATAGTTGCAGGATTGCTGCTTGGCTTAGTCAAAAACAAAATATATGGTAGATAATACCGTAAAAGAGACAATTTCTGCTCCTAAACTTCTCTAGATAGAAAAGATGGCATCATTGGATGCTCTCATACAGGCATTCCCTATCATTCATTGACAGAGGGAGGATACAAGGACAGGTGTGAGCTTTAACCTGATAGAGAATAATTGTTTTTAACCTTCTTCAGAAAATGTGTTGTCCCATAAACTGTCTCAAAGTTTGGATTTAGTAAATGCACAGTAGCATGTGTATGCATGCACAGAAACTCACCTAGATCACCCTGGTGGCATATAAATTTGAAGTTATGATGTACTTACTGGATCTTAGATGTCTCACTCAAGGAAAGCAGCCTAGAGCAGAAGACCCTATGGCTATATAAATCAGCTTACCTTTTTACCCTTTCTTTGGAAGCAGAAGTGTCCATCAATATTTTTTTTTTATTCTCTGTGGATTCAGTGACTTAAAAAATATTCCAAATTCAAGTATTTATCAATTTTAGCACATTTCTTCCTCTCTTGAAATCTGTGTGGTTCTAGTAAAGTGTTGAATGAACATCCCAAAGATGTTTAAAGTTTTTTTTTCAGGATTTGGTGATTACAACTATTCCTAGTTTAAGGATTTCCATTTCGCCTGAAAATCCAATCATGGAAAAACCCTGGCTGAAATGCAGCTATAACTTACTGTCTCCTGGATAGATCATTACCAGCAGAAAAGGGACTTTGGCCACTGTGTCTGAAATCACCAGCCTTCCCTCTTGTGTCTTAAAAGCTTGAAGTTTGTTATCTAAAGGTAGAGCAGGTTCTTTCTCAGCCTCTCTCTGTGAGCAAGCAACCACGAGAGGGAGATGGTGCATCACCCAGGGCAGGGGCGGTTGTACAATCAGTAGCACCCTGGGTTTGGGAGGGGGGAAATACCAGTTTGATAGCAGGGATTCATTTCCAGCCTTCAATACTCCGTGGAAATGGCAACGTTATTCACAAGGAAGCTGCTTTGCAAACATCAGCTCATCTAACTCTTAAATCACTTAAGACAAGGTTATGGAGAAGTAGTAGTAGTAACTTAAATATTTGACTGAATAAGGTCAACAATAAGGTGCTCAGGCAGAAACTCTGGGTCTTAATTCCGGTGTGATTATTTTCCTTTTTGCCTCTTTTTTGGTTTTATTCTCTTAGCACGTGATATTCATTTGATGGTAGAAATAGAGGACATTACAGAGCTGCCAACGTTTTTGAGTAAAGTAATTCAGAAAGACAAGTGACTGTTTACAATTGCACAGTGCCCTGAACCTTTCCTGGGATTAAGACCTGAGGGAAATTCTGCCCCTCTCCACTTTGTTCTGGACTCGTTGGCTATGTTAAAAATCTCTCACTTCCTTCTGACACAAGTGTGAGAAGCTGAGGGCAATACAGACTAGGTGATGGTGTTTATTGAAAAGATGCAAGGGGTATGCAAACTGCTGGCTGGTGTTCAAATCACCAACAATTTAACACATCTTTCTAGCAAATCATCAAACAGTCTAAATAATTCACTTGCTGCCTTATAGAAAGAAACCTTTAATCTAATGTGCTTCTCAGCAAATAACTATGACCTTGTTTGTGGTTAAAGTTTGTTTAAAACACAGAGTTGAAGAAAATCTTTGTAATTTGTTGTGGGTTTATTGCTGCAGTGCATATAAGCACTTATGTACTGAAATATTGGTTTTGAAGGTATTTTTCTTCACAGGGATTCATTAAAAACTCCTTGTTAAACATTCCACATGCTTAATGCACTACAGCAGCTAACTACAGTGTGCAGCCACGTTAAAAGCCTTACACCCTGGGAGACAACTTCAGTTTTACAAAACACAGGGCCAAGAAACAAGAAGGTTCAACGAAGGGTAAAAGTGAGAAGTTAACACATATAATTAATTCATTTCTGCAGTCTGCTTATTCTACCTCGAACACATTGAAACAATTCTAGGAGATGAAGATTTTAAAGGAGAAGGAGAGATGTTTATTACTTCTTTAGTTAGCAGAGAATCCTTAATTAATGTTGCCTGAATAACAGAGGAGATGCACTTTAGCACACACTCCTGGGCTAGGCTAAAGAGGATGAGTCACTTCTGAGAATGGACAAACAGCAAAGAGACTTCTAACATTTGGCTACAGGTCTGGTTTTAATTGTGCTAAGAAAGTCCTCAGCAATACTGTAGAAAGTCACACTTAATAAGCTCTTATGATTAGGCTGTTTCTTCCAAGTTTTAAGCTTCTCTGGATCAGATTTATATCATGTTTGTTTTTTTTTTTCTAACAGAGAGATAAAGTCACTTCCCAACAGAAGCACATAGTATAAAAACCAGAAGTAAGTTAAAGATAAATTACTTCCCTGATTTCATGGATCTAGCATCAGAGATGGAATATAGTAAGAGTGTGTCTCTTCCTATATAAGATAATTTACACGGTTCATGGAAATGAGACATTGCCTGAATAGATAAATATGTCAGGTTTCTTACCTTGAATCAGTCATGGACTAAGAATCCAATGTTTTACACACAGCACAAATGCAGAATAAGAAGGTGATCCTTGTATCTAAGAATTCACATCCCTGTTAAGTACTCATCTGAATGAGCTGCACTTTGCTGTGGTTAGATGTCACAGGAGATGTCAACTACATCTTTTTTTTCCTTTCCTGAAAGGAAATATCATATATTAAAAGGCAATATATACACTAATTTAAAGCATTCAAGAACTTTATCTTTCATGAAAAAATATACAATCTTTTACCTTTTCTTTCCTCCTGAAAGACTCGATTAGCATCTGTAGCACTGTTGCAGGCGTTCATGTTCTCTGGGAAACAAGAATGAAGTGTTGACTCGTTGGTACCCAGCCTGCACGCAGACTCAGGCACCATGTGGACGTGCTGGGGCAGGCTCCCCTAGCCCACTCTTCACCATGGATATTGGAAGTGATGTGCTTACTGTCTGAAGAAGTGCCAGTCACAAGGGTGAATCAGGAAATGTTTCCATGTCTCCTTGCTCTTCTAAGTGTTCTGCAGAGGGATCTGGGCTGGCTGGAATACCAGGAGTAGCAACGTGCACAACAGAGCATGGGTTAATTTATACCACCTCTCTAGTAAATGTAATCAGCTAAAGTGTTACTGATAAAACCCATTTGTTTGAAACTAGCTTATTATTTTTACATTGCTCTGTAGTGTAGTCATACTCTGTGGATGGCAATCATCCACCCACAGAAATGTGAGTGCCTCGTGTAAGCAGCTTGTTTAAAGAATGACTGTAGCCAAAGGACAGCAATCCACATTTGCAGAAGGCAGCTCATCCTGACTGAGCTGAAATCTGAAATAGTTGGGATGAGGATTTAAATGACTGTCTTTGAGTGGACATTTTACTTTTATATACATTTTATTAAATTAAATGACTTCTACTCTAAGTGCCAGCCTTGAGACACTGATGAACTTTCAGATCAGGTGAGGTCAGTTCTAACACTGCTGACCTGTTTCCAAGTTATCAGCTTAGCTTAAATGTTGCAAAAAAAGAGCCAGTATGAAGAAAAGAACCATGGAAGGACAACATTTTTGAAGTAGTTTATAGAAAGCATAAAACTTCTTATATTTTCTGTGGTTTTCATGCTTTTTATTTGTCCTAGAAACTTTGATATAGAATCATAGAATCATAGA
>NW_008625930.1:0-1447 GCF_000691845.1 Merops nubicus
TGGCACCCCCCCAGCCCCACGAGCAGTGCTGGAGGCCCCAGGTGAAGCACCCGTCCCTCTGACCAGAGTGGGGTCCCCTGGCTGGAGTGGAAACTGAGGCACAGAAGGATGGACACAGCCACACATGGTGTCTCCAGCAGCTCGTGCCCCCACAGCCTCCCCAAGAAGGGTCCCACCTCCCCAGGGGGGTCCTGATGGACCCCAAGATCTTTTCTCACAGCACCCACCATGCCCTTGCCACTGCCTGGCCCTCCACAGCCAAAAACCTGTCATCTTGCCCAAAAAAAACTCCTTCCTTGGGCATGCCTGAGCTCACAGTGCCCACCAGAGTGGGGGGCTGCAGGTGGGGAGACCCCCACGGTGCTGCTGCACCCGGCTGGGAGCATCCCCAGTGCCCAGGGTGTGGGCACAGAGAGGGTGCTGGCACACCCAGCACCCACGTCCTCTCTGGGGAGAGTGAGAAGATCCGGGGGTTCTGCCTTAAAATGGGCCGCTGGGGGAAGATCTCTGAGGGATGGCAGGGAGCTCAGAGGGCAGTGGGGAAACTGAGGCACGGTGCTTGCCACACCATGTGGCTATTGGCCACCCAAAAACCCCACAGTGCCTGTCAGCTCCACCCCGCCCCTGCTGCACTCAGGGCTTTGCTCCTTTTGGGGGGAGTTTCTGCCTTTTTGGTACACGGGGAGCAGGGCCCAGGCTGATGGAGAGGCGGGACTGGGTGAGGTGGCACCGGGAAGCCAGGCTGGCGAGTCGGTGCCTCGTCCTTTGCCAAGTGGCACCTGCGGGCACCCGGCTCGGCTGCTGCCAGAGGCTTCGTGGAGAAGGAGCCCAGCAGGAGAAACGGGCTGAGAACTTTGGGGGTTTAGGGGGGAGAAACCCCACCTAGGGTTGTGCTGTGGACCCCCAGAGCTTGGGGATGTCCCTGCCCGGATGATGGCCCAGCAGTGATGTCTTTCTGAGTGTTTTGGGGTGTTTGGCCTGAGTTGCTCCCTGGCTGACACCCCTGGACAGGAGGGTGCTCCTGTGCTCCTGGGGAGCCCCACCCTGGGCCAGGCAACCCCAAAACTCATCCTTCGAGGCTGCTCATCCCAGACCACCCGAAGGTGGTTCCTTGTCACCCAGCTCGGCCTACTGAGGGGTGGGGGGGCAAAGATCTGCCCCAAGGGTGGCCAAACCGAGGTCCCAGCAGGGTGTACCCCTGCAGCCGGGTCACCCCGACACTCCCCAGCCGAGCCAGCAGCACCCTGCCCGAGCACAG
Organism: Merops nubicus; assembly: GCF_000691845.1. Lineage (NCBI taxonomy): Eukaryota > Metazoa > Chordata > Aves > Coraciiformes > Meropidae > Merops > Merops nubicus. The sequence goes on from NW_008625930.1 coordinate 1,259, forward strand.
AGCCCCGAGGGGCAGTGGGGGGCCAGGAGGGTGTCACCCACGTCCCTTCCAAACAGAGGTGACCGTGGGGAGGTGGGAGCAGGTGCCAGCAGGGCACCCCCGTCCCCCTCTGGCGGGTGTCTGGCTCCCGGCGGGGTCACCTTGGGGCTCCACGCTGCCATCGGTCCCCACAGGTGGCCACGGGGGGTG
>NW_008625930.1:1491-2189 GCF_000691845.1 Merops nubicus
CATGGGTGCCTCGTGAGGACGGGTGTGCTGCGGGTGTGCACACAGGCAGTGACACACACACACACACACACATCCCAACACCTTGCAGCGAGCTGTACCTGTGCGTGCACACACAGACACCGTGCACTGGTGCACTTGTGTGCACACACACAGAACCACCCTGCAATGGTGCACTTGTGTGCACACACACACCCCCTACAGTGGAGCACTTGTGCACACACACACACAAGCACCCTGCAGGAGTGCACTTGTGCACACACACCCCCTGCAGTGAGGCTGTACTTGTGCAGGCACACCCCTGAACACCTTGCACTGCTGCTGGACTTGTGCACGCACACCAGCCCCACGCTGCAGCAGTGCTGCACTCGTGCACACACACACAGACACCTCGCAGCAGTGTGCTTGTGCACACACACACAAACACCTTACAGTGATTCTGTGCTCGTGCGTGCACACGCGGAGGCCACGGCGCAGCAGTGGGGGGGTGTGCACCCCCAAACCCCGTGCAGTGAGGCTGTACTTGTGCGTGCACACCCCCCAGCCCTGCAGCAGGGCCCTGCATACGAACCCATCCTGCTGGGACACGGTGCGTGTGCACACACACTGCAGTGGTGCTGTACGTGGGTTCACACCCCCACAACCCCCCCAAACACCCCCCTACAGCCAGGCCGTCCACGTGCACAACACGCCGGCCCCGT
>NW_008625931.1:0-29031 GCF_000691845.1 Merops nubicus
CCGAGGCTCGCGACCCTTTTGGCCACCGCCTCGGCGCAGTCGCATTTTTTGTCTCCGTACAAAGCTCCACGGCGCTTTGCTTGTACGGCAGCCGCATGCTCACGCCCACATCAAAAATCCTCGCGGTGCCCACCGTAAGCTGTCCCGCGCTCCCTCCGCTGAGCTTTGCTGTGTTTCACATTCCCGACCTAGAACCCCGACAAATCCACCACCCCCACTCCCTTCGACCATAATAGCATAATTTCAGAAGTATCGCTGATCCAACTGCTGTATGAATTTAGCTCACCAATGCAGCTTTGCCTTAGCGTGGTTCAGCCCGTCCTAGGTAATGACATGGAACAAAGAGTTTTCTTCATGGTGGTCAGGCTAATCTTGCTCCATGAATAGCCCAGAGTAATCTATCAGCAGTGGAAAGCTGTGTCTGGAGGTCTTCCAAAACCAGCTCTTTCGCATTTGGTAGGAGCAGTTAGGAATTCTGACTGGCACTATTAGTCGGGAGCCATGTCACCGCACTACAGAAGGGATCGCAGTTGTCCCCACTAGGTAGGATCAGCCCAGCATATTCTACCACGCTTTCCCATCCCTTGACTGTTACTGGAAGTTCAGCACAGAGTCTCTGAAGAGGCTTTAAGAACCGACCAAGAAAAGGCAAATTCAATAATGTATGATTTCCAGGCAGTCGGAAGTAATAGAAAATATTTGGGAGGGAGAATATGCCTCTATATCTGTACATGGGTACACACACACACATATAAATTGTCAATTAATGCAGACTGGTTACAGCCAGCAAACAAGAGGAAAAAAAATAAACAGTTAATTAGGGCTTTTTGAATCATTGTTATATATACAGTGCATCATTCGCAGGTGCTACAAAAGTGAAAAATAACCATTATAATTACTAGTATTCAAAGATTCATATTTTCCCCCGTGTAATTGATTTAGGATTATCAGTTTTCTTGTAGTTATACAAAAGGCCTGTCAAGGTGTTTCCACACATGTTTGGCTCGTGCATGTTCCAAAAACAAGTCAAAATGCCATTGTATTTTACACGGCACAGTTAAAGTGGCTCTGAAAAATAGGCCAGGTTTTACCTGGATCTTTATCTCAGTTAAATTATCTTACATATGTTTTAATTTTCTTCTTGTTCATCTTTCCTTTATCTTTTTTTCCTCTCTCTTTCTTTTTGTTAAAATACATCTGTGTTTGTTGACTGCCCCAGATTATATCTAAGTGAGGAGTGGGAGTACTTGCACCTGGTACAGTATATGTAGCTTAACAATACATATCATTACATTATTTACAGCTCATTTTATGTTATTCAATAGTAAACTGCATATTAACCCTTTGAGAACCCGACTGGTGCTGCTTGGCAAGGCAGAGGAGCTCAGTGTTTTTCAGGGCTGTGGGAGTACATCTATAACTGTATTCATAAAGATGGCAGCATGCTCATTACAACAGAGATCGCCACCAGAGCCAGCTAATTCCTCTCCCAGGAAATCTTGTCTGTAATCACATTCCTCACCACATCACGCTTGTACTTCTGCTGATAACACAGGTTATAAAAGGGGCTCACTTAGTGCTGGAGTCAGTTAATGAACCGGCTTTTTAACCTCCTTTATTGGAGTACATTCGGCACTGAAGGGACTCGATGTTGTGCTGCTGGCAGGAGAAGGGCCCAAGTGATGCAATTTTAGGCCGTTTCAGCCCCGTCTCCAGTTCCGAGAAATAGGCATCATGACTGACCTCATTCAGCACTGACTCAGCAGCCCCAGTGCCTAGAGAAAAGGAAGCAGAGCTCAGGCAAAGCCCAAAAGAAATGCTCTCCCCGTTGCCCAAGGAGAAAACATTTTCTCTGAAAAAACGGATTCAGGTAACACCTACACTTCCCCTGCAGCTGGAGAAGACCACAAGTCATGATCTCTTACTGTGTTTGCGTTTCTGGAGTGTTTGCCTGTGGTTTTGGTTGGTTTTTTTTTTTTTTTTTTTTATTTGCAGGGGGGAAAGAGAGAAAGGCGGGGAAGTGGCACAAAGGCAGGCAATATAGAAGAGGAAATGAAAACGTCAGGAGCCAGGGTGACGAATGTCAGGATGGCGAAACTTGAATACGCAGTGCCATGCAAAACCTTCCACTCTATTTTAGCACTAGTCAGTGTGGTCACACCAGGCAGAGAAATGCACAAACTGGCCTTTCCTTTCTCAAGCAATTTGTTTGGCATACAGCACACGTATCTGTCAAAATGTTGTGCATGCCATGCGGCACCAAGATAATTCTTCTCTGGTAAGCACCGAAGTAGGAAGGGGATCCTGCATCATAACACTCCTATTCCTAACCTTTAAATACTCATCAATATCTCTGTTGCTGAATTAATCAGACTCAAGATTATCAGCAATTTAGTTGCATTTTGTTGGTAATTAGCTTGATAAATTAGCATCTGCAATATAAAACTTGACATCTTATTGTTCCCTCAGTTTTATGGTACTTCTGAAAAAAACTGCAGTTTATTTTAAAAATGATCGTTCCTATTACAATAAAAGCAGATACCAAAACCAAAGTCTGACAAGCTTAGCAGTTGACAGAAACAAGCTCCAGTGATATCCACTGGGAAAAATATCAAAGATGAATAGCTCATAAAGCAAACTTCAAAAGTATGGTTTAAAAAATAAAATTTGAATCCATTCACTGTGGGCAGTTGCTTCTTGTAAGTAAAATAAAATAAATGTTCAGTGAATTAATTTTCCATATTTTCTGTAGAAAGGCTTACAAATAAACTTTGAAATGTGACGGAATTGAGAATTAATAGGAAATAAATGTATTTATTTCAGCAAGTCCTTGAGAGCTATCTGAATTTTCTCAAATCAGGTAAAAAAATAAAGGTTTTCTTCTAAGTCTGCTTTTCCCTTCTGGACCAGACTGCCACATCTCATGGAGGCCCCCACTTTGCAGGACACTAATGCCTCTTTTTGGCTTGAGGGCAGTTTTCAAAAGGACTGAAGCTTTTTCCTAAACAGCATCCAAAGGCGAGCTCGTACTCCCATTTCCTCCATGATGAAAAGAAAGAGTGGGCAGGTTTCTTTCTCAGAAAAAAAAAAAAAAAAAAGTTTAAAATATAGCACTTTTGCAGTACAGTGGTATTACAAACAGAAAATTCCTCAGCATTTTGTTTTAGCCATTATTTCTATGGAAGAAAACTGTGCTAATAGAAACATTCCTATTAATGTGAATTTGAGATATTTCACACAATGTATATTACCTTTCTGCTGCCTGCAACCTTCTGCCAGGTTTTTTTTCCCCTTTTTTTAGGAGGTGCTTTGAGAGGAATATACCATGAGAACAATACACAGCTGCTGCTATATAGAGATATCTAATTGTCAATATTGTGGAATTTCTACAGCTTATTACTTGCATTCAGTCTAATTCTGGGCAAATTGCCAGTCACTTCAGGGACATTCAAGTGAGCCATATTACACGTGGTACGGCATCACAGCTTTAAGATACCCGGCTGTTTTGCCTCTGGCCAGGGAATGTTTGTACCAATGCTACAGAGTGAAGGGGGGTAACTACAAATAAAATAAAATTTGTATTTTTTCAAGTGGGCTGCATTTCAAGCCCAGATGTTAGTAATGAAAGATTCAATTTAAGGATTTAAATTACAAATAAATAAAGTATGAAACAGATGTGATTTTTAAGGAAGTTCAAATTATCCAGGAAGAAAAATATCTCTGTGCATGACAAAGTAATAGGGATTGTCTTGAGAGTCTGTTGAAAACAATCTGCTGTGCTAGATACACCCTTAGGACAGGATTGGTTTGGAACGGGAAGGACTGGTGGAGCTTGTCATTAAACAAAAATTGTGTTTAATAAAACTTTATAACCGTGATTAATCCTATGAGGCCCTAAAGGAGTTTGCAGTTTCTGATAAACACATTTTCCTTGTTTGCAATGGTAATGATATTTTGAAGTGAATGGAATCTGAACAAAAAACTCTAAGGGTAAAAAAGGACTTGTCAGGTACCACCTATGAAGAAATTACAATGGCACAAAAGAAAGGGCCACCCACAAGGGAAACCTTAGATTATATGTTTGAAAGAAGGGGGAAAATATGAGTGGTCGACGCAGGTCTCTCTTTACAGTAGTTTGATTACCACAAAATTGCCTATGAAAACCACCAAAATATCTGAGGTCATCTAGCATATGAAGATTAGAAGTCCACACGTTCGATGCAGGTGCCCAACAGCAAATGCATAAAGGACTGGATCTACAGAAGTGGCTTTAAGCACTGTGTATGCACAGAGCATCGCTCAGCGTGGATGCCTTGCTGACCAGCACAAAGTCCCAAGGCTGCATGTTTAAAAAGTCACATTTTGCAAGGACAGCAGATAAGCAGTAGCTATTGATAGTGATGATGCTTATGGATCTAATTCTGCAAGGTGTTGAAGAACATGCCCAGCCTTAAGCATGAGGCACAAATGCTTCCTCACGTGCTGCATGAATTCTGCCTGAGGAGGAGACCATGCATTCTTCACCACCAGGAAAATAATGTTTAAGGGTTCTGCAAGGGATTAAGAAATCTCTGTGCCCAAATGGAAGGTAGAAGGATTGCATAGCAGGTTCTAGCAATTTCTAACATTTGTTATTCCCCGTAAACAGTGCAGGTTAGATAGAATGCTTATGCAATGGGGTGGAAGTAAACCAGGTCAAGAATAGCTGCAGCAATGATGTGCTAAACATTATCTACCTTTTACCCGATTTTATCTTGAAAAGCCACCTGTAGTATGTTAAGAGCCATTCCCAGAACTGTCAGAAGCCCTCTCAGTTTGTCTTGGTTTGGGACAAAATCACATTTATAAGTGCTGCCTTCAGCTGGGAAGTGGTTTTGGTTTGTTTGGGTTTTTTTTTCCTATTGGAGAGAATGAACATTTTAAGACATGTTAACATTTTTTAAATCTGTCCTTTTATTTTTCTCAGTTTTATGCTTAGGGGTTTATTTTTACTTGAGATCTTTTGAGTCCAGTTTCCTCTCCTGGTCATATCTGAGTTTAATATCAAAAGGTAGAGTGCAGCACAGCTCTGCTACCTCCTAGCTCTTTGTGATGAATTTTTCATTTCCTACATCATTCACAGCTTCTGGCTGTAATTTCATATGGCCTGTATAACACTATATATACCTGGACCATAAACAGAGACAAAATCAGGTTGAGCCTTTATGAAAATGTCTTCTATTAAAGTGCAGATTTCCTTGCACCACCATGTCACAAGCAGCTTTCACAGGAAAAGAGTGTCAATCCAGCATCAGCGCATGGGTGGCTCCAATGACCCAAAAGACCTTTACAATCTCCAGCTTCTACGATTCCATAGAGAAGTCCACTTCAAAGTAAAGCGAGGAAGACATTTTTTAGTCGATCTCCAAATATTTCAGGTACTTCTGTTATCCAGAATAACATAAACATGAAAAGCAGAACAGCATTGTAAGGTGAAAAGAAAGCATAGAACACTGAAGTTGTAGCATACCGTTATTTTCCAGATTAACAAGAAAATGTCCATTTGAGGTGATGCTGGTGCACATTGTATAGACACGTTGGTCCCTCCACTCTCCATAGGAAAAAAAGTTTTTGTTGGTAAAGCTCAGAAGCACAAACACAGAGAAGAAAAAACAAAAACAAACCCACAACAAGGACTCTCAGCACTTTCCAAAGATGTTCACAATTTTGCAAGCTTCATGTCTATAAACCATGTACAGCTTTAGCTGGCTTGCATAAGGAAGCCTAAAATATAAAATATTCCAGTATCATTTGCCCTATCAAAACCTATCAGTTAATGCTTCCATTTCAGCAAAGCACCATTTGAAAGATACTATGTTCCTGAAGCAGTCACAGCTTGAAGGTGGCATTTATGTCCTTCTGGAACTGACTGGAACCACAACTGAGAGGAGACCTTGGGGTGTGCTCAAAGACAAGTATATTTTTGTACATCGTGCATTTATTGGCCCTCCAACATTTGGGGATATGTGTATGTTTAAGTTACATTAGCTTTAATTCTGATTTTCTTGTAGAGGCTAGTGCTTAATTGTATTTTTTTTCTCCTTCAGATACTAAGATAATCATTTGAGGATTTATCTTCCAGTTAAACAAATTCAATACTGACAGCATTACTTTAAAATAGGAAAACAAGTAGAAACACAATTTATCATTTTTTATATGGCTGCGAACAGAACAGTGGCGCTGGTTTTTGTATTATTATTACAACAGCAATTAAAAGTGCCAGGCAGGGACTAGTCCCCACTGTATTATGTGCTATTTAAACATAAAGTTCAGCCTCCCTAATAAGTTTACAGTCTGTCTTGCACAGTACCAGACTTTCTGGCCCTCACGAACACACGGCTTCTTGCTGTGTCTTCAAAGGGTGGCCTGAGGATGCCCCTTGATATCAGGTTTGCCTGCCATGAAGATCTGGAGTCTAAACACAGCCTGTGCCGGGGGTTCAGGGTAGGCAGGAACCCCCCAGCCCCATCGTGACCCAAAGCAGAGACACAGAGCCCACAGGCTGCCTGCAAGGCAGATGGACAGGCGGTCACAGGTGAGGGTGGACTGCAGCATCATCTGCAGCCATGACTCTGGAGACTCCCTTCCACAGCCCATAGTTTCAGCAGAGGGTTGCCTGCCTCTAGTTACAACTCTGCAATGGAGAAAGATGGTGCTTGTTCCAGTACTTTATAATCCTTACGCAAGGACCCCGTCATGCAGCTTAACATATCATTTTCTATGGTCTTTTAAGTACAAGTGCACATCTGCAGAAATATTTCTAAAGCTATATGTAAAGTTTAATGTATAGTGCATAAATAACAGATGCACAAGTGCATCTTGAGATGAACAAGTTCTGTGAACATATTCATAATTAGAGATTATAACACATTGCAGACTTCAGGAAAGATATTTTCTATGAGGAATTATAGGCATCAATGCATCGCAGAGTGAGGGGCTGGATTTAGATCATGAATCTCTTTTTCCAATTTATAAAGCTGCCAAGGTTGACACAAGAGTAGGTAAATTAATTGATAGGCCTTGTGCTATAAAGGTGTAGACTTAAAATATAAGCCTCAATATGCCACACATCCTGCCGAGCCTGAGCAATGTGAGGCTCCCTACGGGTTAGGCTAACAGAGAGATAAGAGGAGTCCTCTGAGTCAGACCATTTTGCCTGTGGGTTTTATAGACTTCTCTGCTCTGGGTTTATTGCCCCCGTGTGCCTGCCTGCTGCTGAGAGCTTGTGCCCAACCATCAGCAGAGCGCCAGGGGAACTCTCCACACTCAGGCAACGAGCCCAGCTTTGGGACACCAGCTAATGCCTCTGTACACATCACCATGGCATGTGGAGGTACCAGCCCACTCAGATCTAGTTTTGGATTAGGTGAACTAAACTCTGCTGCACCGCCTGGATCTGCCCTGGTACTCCCTTCATACGGACTGGCTAAAGCATGAATCCAGGTGCTGCAGGTGAGGACAGCAAGAGCAAGCTTGCACACTTCTTCTTGCCAATATCGCACCTGATCTGGGGGTTAAAAGACCACTTTGGTTTCCAACAACCTCAACCTGACAGCTTTCATGAGCACTGAATCTGCTTTTAAAAAATGGGACCCCCCAGTGGAATTAAAGCCCAGTAACACAGTTGTCTGTTATTTATTCTACATTTAATAATGCCTCTCTATGACACACATTGGCGATACAGGAGATGCTCTCATAAACTTTTTAAGATAAACCCATTTCTTTCCCAGGAGGTTCCACCTGACACAAACCATTACTGAAGACTGACACAAAAGTGTACTGCTGGCCAAGATACGCTATAAGACAAGCAGAAGATACTTAAATGATTTATTTGTGGTAGCACATCTGAGGAGCTGTTCAGCCTCTGCAGAAAGGAATTATGGGGATACCGTACTTCCAAACTGAAGTAGTATTTTGGGGAATAAATTGAAGTACAAAACTTGCTGATTTATTACATACATTACTTATCTAAGTGCTGGCTTTTCATGCCTGTTAGCTAGAGACCATTGATTTCAAATTAGCATGTAGGAAAAGCTAAGGAACACAAAGTGCCCTTGGGAACCCTACTCTCCCAGGAAGAGGAAGGGAGCTATTTTGATCACCCAGTGTGCAGCAAGAGGCTGACAGCAGATCATGTTGAATCAATTTCAAAGTTCCATGCAAACTCAATAGAAGTACATGGGCATGAAGTAGGAGAATCCTCCCAGGAGTCTAGATTGCAAGAAATACAACCTTAAGTCAATGGACTTCTGAAAACCAACATTGCCTACTTGGGAAACTAAGAAGATATGTCAAGATCTTTTCTACAGCAGAAAAAAGGGAATTTATGTTACCTTTCCTAAACAGAACAACAGTTTATCTTCCAGAGCTTCTGGTTTGGAGGGAGGAGGTATTTGGTTCTAGGTCCTTACCTGACTAGATCATAAATCATGAAGTAAAATATCCCCCAAGTAACCTCTTGGAATGGGGGAGAACTAGCTGAGGGCGTGGAAAACTCTCTCCACCATATGTGCAAAGAACAGTTGATGCCATGATTTTTCTTTTTTTTTCCGAGTTTAGCGTCTAAATAAACATGAAACAGCAGTAGACAAAAAATAACCCTTAAAATAATGTTGATTTTTCAATGCCTGTGAGCAAGTAAACTTTTCCTCAAATATTCAAAAAAAAGTCTCTGCTGAGAGGATAAATTTGTCATTATTTCAGACCAAACAATTTTTCCTAAGTATAGCTGTAGAAGGGGAGGAGAGGGGACATGGAAACGTGCATGAGCCAGGCAGTCCAGCACACACTGCTTGCAGATTTAATTGTACTGAACTGCTGTTTCTCTTTATGTTTGCTAGATTTAAACCTCCTTACACCACCAACAGATCCAAGTCCAGCAAAGCACATCCACACGTGCTGAGCTCTAACTCACTCAGATTACTCACACGCTCAAAGAAAGTCATGCGCTAATGTGTTTTTCTGGGCTTCTCACCACAGAACCAGAAGCAATTTAGAAATATTTTCACTCTTGAATGAAATTAAGAATTTCGGAGCAGTCAGCAGAGGCTTTTTCTACAAAACCTGCATTTCTTTGTGCCTCTGCAATTTGACATTCTGCTGTTTCTGCCATTTACATCTCGCTAATGCTGGGCAGGTGTTTTCCAGTGCTGGATTTTCCATTAGCAGCATGTCAGAGGGACACACACAGGACAGGGGGATTCTCTGAAGCTGGAAGGGACTAGCAGCCTCTCTGAAGCTGTGTGAGAAACAGCATAACATCAAAATTTACTCTTCAAAATGTTTTAAAGTTCAGATGCTGCATCACGTATTTGGCTAAATTAAATTTCCCGGCAACTGTTTCCTTAAGCAAACATTTATTTTCAAACCAATCCCTGGTTTGTGGTTTGTTTTTTTTTTTTATTTCTCCCCTCAATGTAATATCTGAATCAGCAGATTTTAAATACTCAATATATCTTTAAATGCCAATGCACAACAAGTATAGCAGGTGTTTAATTGTGGTTTAAAGATCCACATTTTTCACATTTTACAATCACAATTAAAATTAAGCAATAACACCAAAGGAGTTCCGGTATGCAGCAATAATACTTACCCATATAGTGAAATTGATAAGGATCCAGATATAATGATGCCCATTGTAGTAACCCTGTGGTGACTGATTGCTATTCTGCTGTTAGCAAACAACCAAGAAATACTTTATTTTTTTCAGAATTATCAATTTGTTTCTAGGGTATGAGAACAATGAAAACCTTAAGGGAGAAAGCAATAGTTAGTGAGGTATTAAAACAGTTCTATAACTAATAAAAACACTAAATCAAGTTAGATATGCAGCAGTGTGTCATTTCTATTTTAATAAAAAAGTACATTATTCTCTCCTCAAAATTACAAAATTCTATTTTTTTTTTAGTCATTGCCAACATAATCGGAAAGTTAAAAAAAGTCATAAATCTACAGTTTCTGGAACTGTCATTTATGTGATTTTCCACTCTTTAAAAAGACTAGAGTATAGTGCATGTATTCACGAAACAATCTTCTAGAAAACTTATTTGCATCATTGTTTAGATTTCTTTTTTTAAGGGGAGAGCTTGGGGAATTTCAGATTAAAAAAAAAAAAATGTTTAAGTTTCATAATGTCTCCATACATGAGTGAGCTGTGAAACACGTTCTTAGGAACTATAGCTCCTACACGTACTGTACTAGGTGGTAAAATTAATCTAATGGTTTCATACTGCACCACAGACCTTCTGATATGACAAATCCAACATACAAACTGAGCTCTTCTACTGTGGAAACTAAAGTAATAAAGTTCACTGTTCAAAGAATGACTGATGGTATCATCACAAATTAATGTGGAAAAGATCATACTCCTCAGCTTCCAAAAAAGCAGAGCAAGAGAGAGGTGATGGTCACATGGCTGGGAATGGTATTTTTATAACTTGGGTGATATGAAATTCATTGCTTATTAATGTTTAATAACTATACAACCCAATCCCACAATTCTCAATCTAGCAAATTTCCCATAGAGGTCCATAACATGTATAGAAGTGGAGAAAAACCTTCAAAACATAATTTGGAACAATGGTAAGTAGCACTTGGTGTTGAAACTCTTCTGATGAGAAGGGCTAGAGGGAAGCAGCATGTGTGGTGAGAGATGGTCACGTACTCAAGAAGAGAAAAATTCAAGACTTCTTGAGAATGGCACCCCTTCCAGACAAGATGAAACATGCATATTACAACACTTCAAGCTTAATTTTCTGCTCTGTCAACTGTACAGTCAATAATATTAATTATTTTGTGCACACAGAAAAACTGTAGCATTATGAGAAATTAAACCTTGATAGAACTATAGTGCCCAAGCTTCACTTTCTTCCTGAAATCAGTGTGGAAAAATGAGATTTTATGGGACAAGGTAAATGGAAAGGAAAGCAGCACAGCCCTGCATTCTCTTCCTTCATGTCCCAACTCAAGTCTACTGAAGATACAGGGATAGTGCTAACAAACAGTACACAAAAGCACCAGGCTATCTGGACATGCTCAGCCAAAAGCCAGATGCTCAGCCAATTTCCCCTTCCTTCTCCAAGCTGGTTCAAATCAATCCATTTCACTTTACAAAAAAAAAGTCAGTGAATCTGGGGGATTGAAACTAAATGTTTTACTTTATTAAAAACTCAATGAATCTAGGGGAGCAGAAGCTTTCTGACACTGCTAAAAGCATGTTTTGTTGACTTAGTTCAAGTCCAGCCTGCCTTCCACTGCTCCCAGCTCCTTGGATTTGGGCTTTGTGAACAGTCCTGAGACGACAACATTTCATCCAAATCAAGAAAATGTTTACATTTCCAAAGCTCTCACTGAATAGAAACATGGTTTCTTGCCCAGGTCTAGCAGATTAGCCTGCACTCAAATTAAAGCACTGGAGAGAAGCTAATGCAGCTTAATTCCCATTGAAAGAAAACCTGCCATTTCTAAATCTATTCCTTTTCCTGTAGGTGTAGCATCTGGAGAAGGTCATGTAGGAGGAGAGAGAAAGAATGGGAAGGAACAGGATGCAGAAGGGCTGCCATATAGAAGGCTCTGCGTTTAGGTGACAACATAAACTAAGGAAAGTAGTGAGATACAAGGGAAATGAGTGGGTGGGGAAGAATTCTCTACTGATGGATGGCTGATGGATGGCCACTGTATAAATATGTTGCAATTAAGAAGCGTTTCCCATCATAAAAAGCTTACAGTCTAAATAATTCAAGCATACAAAAGACCAAAGAAAGAAAAATGCATTTCATGGATGGGAAAACAAGGTACTTTGCTAACACTGTGCTCTGTGTCCTTTTTATCTGACCTGATGAGACTTTTCTTACAAATGCATTTTTGATGTGCTTAACAAAATGCATTCACTTCATGCAGTTGGCAGACTTAGTTGTGGCATCAAAAATAGTTAATGGCAAGTATCAGCATTTTTGTATTTCTTTCCTTGTGCAAGTATTTAATAACCGGGAAGCAGCAAACAACAGCTGTGTAAAAGGAAAGAGCAGTACAAATGAATGCTCATCCTGCATCACAGGGAACAATATAAGCCTAAGATTCAGACTGGAAACTTCCCCTGTACTGCAGCCAGATGCTTTGCAAACTGTTGGTTTGCCACACAGAGAATGGGTCAGGAGAAACCTGAGGAGTATCGCTCTTTGAAGTACATTGGGCGTATATGGTATCATGTAAAGAAATCCTAAGTCTACCTGTAAGTAGCAAAGACCAAAAAGACCTCCAAAATTGATCAATCTATGCAAAACAGGGAAGCCAAAAAGATCTCATCAGGACAAACTTAAGCAGGAGGCCTGCATGCAGGAGAGTATGCTGAGAATGGCTGCCTGCCCCTGAATCAAACAGCCCCCGGCAACAGCGAAGCCAAGTGCTTTTGCCCTGCTGACTTGCATTGCCTTTGCCTTTGATGGCAATATTGAGCCTCATTTTAGAAGAGCTGTGGATAAAGGTTCTTTTTTTTTTTTTTTTCACTAGGCTTCCTTGATCTGATCATGACGCAAAAAAACTAATTACAGCAATTAATACAGAATTAGAATAGTTTCATGTTAACTCTGTGAGTAGCTTTCTAGCAGCAGATTGCCTAGAGATACAAGGTTTGAAGCAAACTCTAAAGCTCTTATTTTCCTGATTACAGCTGTTGAAAAACTAACATGTTGGTCCTCAGAATGAAGAGGGAAAGCTGACTACGAAGCCCTTATATTATTCTGCAAAGTGCAGCAATACATTAATATAGACAGAAGCTTACAAAGGAACTAAGAAATGCGCTCAGAAATCAAATCCCATTGGATTCTCAGGCTCTTCACTACTTCTCTGTGCTGGAAGATTGTGGAGACCTGGTTATTTCCCCTTAGTGTCACCAGAGAGGTGAAAAAAAATGGGAAAAACAAAACAGAAGATGAAAAGGGAAAAAAAACTGCTGCAAATTTTTCTTCATTGACTTTAAAAAATGTGAGTCAAAATCTAACAAATTAGTGCAGAGAAAGTAGCACATGGTATGAATATGACCTCAAATGACTTGCTCTCCTAAACTTTAACATCTACGTCTATACAGCAATTAGCATACACAGTCTGGACACATATTATTCATGCTTACTTTTGTATTGGACCAAAAACAAAACAAAACAAAACAAACAAACAAAACAAAAAAAAGGCAAGAGAAAGAAAGTGTAAACACTTGCCAGCGTATTGTTGGCTGGCAACAGCAGGCAAACCAAATACTGAACAGTCATGCTTCATCCAACAAGCGTAGCTGCTAGCCAAATGCAGGCTTACATAGTTTGGATGAAAAAGAGACCACCATCCATTCACCTCTGTATTAAGGATTTGATGAACTGTGCTGCAGTAAGCTAGGAATCAATCTTTTGTAAAGAACTGATATGAACACTTATCAGAGAATGTGGCAAAGTGTATGAACTTCTTACGTGCATGGTTTCCTAGAGCAAAGAACTATATATACACCACAGACTGCATGGTCCATACTGACCTGGACCAAAAAAAAATCCCAAACAGCTTCATCAGTGGAAACCATATGACCTCTGAACGACATCAGCTTCAGTTCTCTTCTCCTTTTGCATTGCTTTAAGAGACTGAAAAGATAGAAGCTGGACTCACTTACCTGGCATCTTGACCCCTTCCTCTGCTCCCTCAGCACAGAGGCATTCCCTCCTACACCCGCTCCCCAAACTTTGGATGAAGAGAAGCAGGTTGGTGTGGGTCATGATGACCAGCTGAGGAGTGTCTACAAGGCCACCAGGTAATCAGTGGTGGGAATCCTCTTCTGCTGCATCAAGGGCAGCAGAGGTAATTGAATGGATTTGTACTCTCTCCCTCCATTTAGTGCAGTTTTAAAATACTATGCATAGAAGAGTAATTAATGCCTTTTCTGTGGTGGTATGCAGAGTGTCTCAGCTCAAATGTTCATCCAGAAAGGACTGCAGTAATAGAAAGCAGCTTCTTTATAAGGGGATAGTCAGTGCTGCACAAGATGTGGATCAAGCTGTGCAGAGAAAGATCAAAAAAGCCTTTGTTTCTTCAGTCAGGCCAAGAGATGGAGGGTGATATGAAGCTCCTTGCTATAGGTGACAGGATTTTGGGGAACTCTTGGGAGATAAAGAGGGAGAAGGAGAAGCCAGAGTTTAAATACTCTGTTGTGGCAATGGAACATTTAGGAAGGGAAAGTGAATCTGGACCACAACCTATGCTGAACTATTGTGGTACATGAGCAAGCTTGGATTCAGCATGAAATTCCAGATCATATTCAAAGCACTCTACATGTATGTTTATAAGAAAATCCTCATGATAATGTGAAAAACCATGTAGCTTACCGTAACACAACCTACCAAAGAAACAGATGTGTCCACAGGAAAAAAAATTCTGAGTGTGCAGCCAGAAAATATAAGATATTAAGAAGCCCTCTTGAACAAATAACCTTTAATGCAACAAACCTGTTAAAATAATTCCTGTTCCATGCACAAAGGTTATGGATTTAATAGATTTTTACTGTTATCAGCACAGAAGTACACTTTCACTTTCTGTAGCTAATCTTGAAAGAACATACATTAACATACTGTACTTTTCTGCTGTATTAATGAACATTACAACTAAGACAGTATTATACTCTTTATGAACCTAATAACTAACATATGATCACAAGGCTTTACTACATTAACACTTTCCTGCAGAGATGTGAAATGAATAGTACCTTTATTGGGATGATTATTAAAAAGAATCTTGCTCACTAAGAAAAGAGAACCTTGTATAATCTTTTCTTTTTTTTTTTTTCACATTGCTTAGGACATACCTGATATCCAGTATCCACAGTGTTAGCCCATTCTGGATGTGAATTAGCTGCAAAGTCAGGGATTGGGTATTAAGATTAGAAGATCATCCACATATTTTCCACTAAAATTTTTAAAAAATAAATTAATATATCTGTAACAAAACTACTGAGGCCCATGAAATGGCTCTAGGATTGAATTTGGTTCCATAGACTCAATATGACCACTTATGGAGTCAGCAAGTGTTTGCTGGATTTGAAGAACAAAATCTACACGCTTTCTGGTAGTTTAAATGTTAAAACACTCAAAGAATGTCTTAGAGATTAACTGGTCAACACATGTGTTCTTAGAGGCCACATTTATGTGCAGTTAATAGTTTGGGAACTAGATCAATAAGATCATGATTGCCTAGAGTTTGCTCTGTACTTTATCTGATACCCTTTGACAGGCTCAGCTTGAGTCTGTTCTCTTCACAACACACACAGGGTAATATCTTTAGGTGGCTGACCTGCTGACCAGCCAGTTACACCTTCACAGATCAGTTGAAATGCTCTGCAGTCTCCATGTTCCACTTAAATGTCCCACTTTGCACATCTCCAGTCCTCATGGCACTTGTTAACAGCCCTATCTTAAATAGCTGGTTTTGCCTCCTTCCTAAATCTGGTATCTCCTTGTCATCTCTATATTTTCTTTTTGCTCCACCCTCTCTTTTTCTGTGAACATACACAACCATATCTGCAAACTCTAAATAGCATCAACGGCTGTTGGTGACCTCGTGTCGACAGCAACATTCACAGTTTTGCTCTTTTTCCCACCTGGCAGCAGGCATCAGAGGAAATACTCTTTCCTCACCCCAAATGTTTATCTTTACTGACTCCATTATCATCCTGGGACAAGAGAATGCACACAGCTCCTGCTGCACCTTCCTGTCTTTTCTGCTTACAAACCACTGCTGGTGCTACTCTTTTGCCCTGCTTTTTATACGTGTTACATCCCTCCCCTCTATACTCTCCAAATCCAATCAGCGGGTTTCTGAGTCAGTGAGATTCCATTCAATTATTTTCCAACTAGCTTTAAAGAAGCAACCAACAAAGGAAGAGAAAAACAGAAACAGTGTAATGGATGCAAAATTACTTCCTTTCAAAGCATCTGCACACGCCTTCCTGTATTTGGATGACTTAGGTATGTTTCCCAAGCTTAAATCATTGAAAGTGCTATTCAAGAAAATGTCAGGGTTACAGAAATGGAAGAGCACTTGCACAACACATTTGGGAATTGTTAGACTGGTGCAAGAATTAACAGCAGGGCACCACAGGGAATAGCATTATATCTTATCTCAGGCCCACACATGGCAGATGTCTCATGCAGGTGACATCCTACTGATAAGGACCCATCAAAGAAAGATCTCAAAAATTATCTAGAATTACCTGTTAATATCACAACAGGCATGCCAAGGCACAGTTTTAAAGGCATTCCCAAGCAGTGCCACAGCTAGTATTTTTGTCAGTGGTAGCTGCTCTAGGTAGGTCAGGTTGGATTGGAAGCCAAGATGAATTAGGTCACAGCACTTTGAAAACTTTTATCTTTTCTTGCTGGTATAAGATGCATTGTCTGATACAGGATTGTCATCAATACACAGAAGCCTGTTTCTCTGACATTAGTTTTACAAACATATGATAACATCCCAGGTAATCCTGAAGAGTATCCTTATATCTGTGACACTAGGAGAACCTTGTCAGCCATAGCTGCTCACAGATTCAAGGTCTTTTCTCTTTCCAGTTTACTCTTTGCTCAGTCTTTCTTATTGTTGCTATGAGGCATCGGTGCTACAGATAGTGATGTTACTGGGAAGAAAGAGCTAATGGAAGATTTTTCCTGATGAAAATACAACAATCTTTGTATGTAGCATGCAAGCTACTCATCCTCGTCTGGCATCTCTGCCCTAGTCAAACAGCCTGCCCAATTTGTGAGTGGGCACGATGCCGTCCAAATACATGGCGACTGGTATAAGGAGCCAACAAAGAGCTTCCAGTGCTGAGCACTGAAATCCCAGCTGGGAATGGCCAAACAGCTGTCTGCTTTCAGGTTACACACGAACGGTTAATGGAATGTGCCACTGCTAATCTACAGTAGGTCATGACTGGAGTTGGCTCAAAAAAGTTTAAAAGCTTCCGCAACTCTGTCAGTTGTATTTGCCTGGTAGAAGGAAGACTGAGAAAGGAGATGGGAGCACAGGAGAAAGGAAACTGCACTTACTCCACTTCTCTTTTGAATTTGCTCACAAGGAGCAGTAGAAGGACACCTGTCCCACCTATTTTTGGGCATTCAGTGGTGTAGGGGCAGGGGCACTGAAGCAAAAGGTATCACTGAGATAGCTACATTTTTTGAAATGCCTATAAATATTATTAAATTTTGTGCTTCATTCTGACACTTCTCTTAAAAACAAGTCAGGCCTGGCTTTCTTTAAGATACAAGAATAAGGAGTCATAAAAAGCTTTTTCTCTGCTACATAATTCCTAAATGTTCCTGTTCTGCACCCTCTTCAACACACTGTTATCCACCATGACCAGGCTGTAGAAGAAGTTAATCTGAAACAAAACCCACCTTCAAAATCTGGATCTTTCCCTTCAATTGTGGAATAACATATCTGAAGTATCTTTCTGAAGAATACAGATCCTTTAAATACCATAGGAGCATATTGATGTGACGCGAGTCAGCTGATGTAGCTGTAACGTCTTGAGTCTTTGCTGAGGGGCTGAAGCCAGCAATGCCAACATCTGCCATGGCTGGATTGCTGATGCCGCTGTAGTCCCACCCACATTGGCATCATCTATATCATTATGTCTTACTACTCATATCAGAATGATGCAGTTCCACAACACTGTCTATAAGACAAGAAAGTACAAGTGAGTTAAATTGACTGCAGATAAAACCCAGAATCAATAAGCAACGAAGATATCTGGAAGGTAAAAAGGAAATAACTAACAGTCAGTATAGATTTATTAAGAATAAATCATGTCAGGCCACTCCAATTTCCTTCTGTGAAAGGGAAACGGTGCATGTGGATAGGGAAAAGTAGTCAGCGCTCTGTGTATTGACTTTAATAAGGATTTGACAAACTTTAATAGGGCTTCCTGATAGGCAAACAAGTAAAGACACCCTGCAAAATTGCTCTAAAGTAGTTACAAAACCATTCAAAAAAACTCAGTCAAGAGGATTATAACCAATGCCGCTTTACTGCCATAGTGGAGGAATGAGACCTCACAGGGAGCTGTTCTGAACCCATTATGATTTCATATTTACAGTATATTTCGGACCCTGAATACTTTTGTGACCTGCCAGTCACAGCAACCTTACAGCTGTAGAAGCACATTAAAAGACAGCACTGGAATTCAAGAACTTGCTTAGAAACTGGAGGAATCACATGAAAAAGAAATGAAGATGAAGGAACATGACAAGACAGTCATCTCCACCCAGAAGAGGGAGAAGAGAAAGCTGATAGCAGCTTTTCAGAAAAGAGTTCATAGGTAGCAGCATGTCACAAGGTAAATGCAAGTCAAAAATTATGTGCTGTTTGTAAAGAGAACACAGTTAACAACAAAGTCCAAGTCACCAAGTACACCATGCAGCTGTATGCCTGGAAGCGTGAAACTCAGCACTGGTGAGGTGCTAAGCACTGGGCGAGTGTGGCAACCATCACCAGATTGATATCTGGTGTCATCTGGGTGCCCGGAGGAGAGTGAAACGGGGCAGAGGCCTTGTGGTCCCAGTCTTCCCATGGCTTAGCCCAAAACTAAAGGAGCCGCTACATCCACCCATGCAGGTGTAAAATCAACGGACTTTGCGGCATTAACTTAAGCGATAAGATTGTCTGTAGTCATCCCCACCCACACGTACACCCTGGTGATGTAATGTAAAAAACTCAAGTATAAATATCACCCCAATGTCGTCCCCAAAACTGGCACAGGATCGACTCGGAACCACACCAATGACAGGAGGGATTGACGAATTCACTCCTTCGCCATCCCCCTGACTTGGGACGCCATGTGGGTAAGATTATTCACCTCAGCCAGTGCTGAGAGACAGACTTTTCCTCTCCAGGTGTATTCATATTTTTCTCCTCAGATGCATTTCTAAGCTTCCCTGAGTGTAAGTTCTTGGTTCTTGTCACAACTTTACTGTTTCTTGGTCTATTGTGTTTTCTGTTTGATGAGCTTGTCTATTTGCCAGGCATCCGGGCCTACAGTGGGCAACTTGTTATTGTTTTGGGGGGTGTGTGCAAGTATATATCTAGTGTATTATTGTTATTAGCAATATACCTTTAGTTATACCTGTAGCTTTTAATTTTATCACCAGCAATCCAAAAGAACCTTTAAATGTTGCTGTAAATAAACAATTACCATTTGCCTCCCGATCTGTGTCTGTCGCATATTTGGTGCTGGCCACTCAAGAACAGATTTACCCCTTTTCACAACACTGTTCTGAAAAAGTCAAGAAATATAGTGCCATGTATAAATGGAAATAAGTTTATACATATGAATGCAAGGGGCTTGATGCAGTCCTCCTGCTCTACTGATGCCTAGTAAGACTGCAGCTAGAGGTCAGCTCTGGCACCAAGTACCTCAGGTTTGCATAGTACACCTCAAGAAAGATGTTGGCAATAAAAGAGTCCCTTGGACAACAATAACAACAATGCAAGATTTGAAAACTTATTCTGTTAAGACAGAGTGCAAGAACTGGGATATTCTATTCAAGGAAGAAAACAGGTACATGTGAACCAGAATGAGAATCTTCAGGTATATTAAAAGCTACTATAAAAAGGAATAAAATAAAGTGTATATGATATAAAATAACAGGATTAAAATGTAACAGATGAGACTCAAGCCAGATATTAAGAAAAACTCTATAATGGTAAAGATGGATAATGACTAAAATAAAGAGTTAGGAAGACTGTGGAATCTCCGCTATTGCAAGTCTTTATGAAGAGGTTAGACAAATATCTGTCAAGAATTGCACACTACCCCATCTCCTATTTCAGTGCTTCTAAATGAGTTAACACTTCACTCAAACCAGCTCTTGCCAATATCCCTGTTTGGGAAACAGTGCTGCAGAGGCATAGATCTGACTTTGGAAGTAGTAGTACTACTAGAAGCATGGATGAAGTTATGGACCCCCTGGAATTGGGTTAGATGGATGCAGACACCTTAGCTCTGCTCCATCTCTGTTGCCTGAAAGCCATAGGTCTGCTTCTCAAATGCTGCAAAGCTGTTCAGGAAAGCTAAGGCCTGAGAAAGTACAGCTGGCTCCATACAGAAAAGAGGTCCTGAGAATTATTCTGTGTCTCCAGGTCCCAATTCAATGGAATCTGTGTTAATAAGTTAAATACATGTGAATTCTACCCAAAGCATCAAGCACTAAGACATGAAACATTTTCTAGGTCATGCACTTGTACATTATGTGAAATATTGCAGATTTATCCATTCCATACTGCACTACATTGTGCTATTAAGTGTGGTTCCTTCAACGATTAAAAAAATGCATTTGGTGTATAATTCTTTTCATAGATGTGCCAATTTTCTGGACACACCCCCTCCACCCCTGTCCAGACTGGCTGGAATATATGTGTGTGGATTTCAGTTCTGCTTATTCTGTTGAATGGTGCTTTACTACGCATGTTGTCCCAGTACAGATCCCTTCAGCATTTGCAGACCAAGATAATGGGATTATGTTTAGGTCTGGTACAGTAATTTCTTATATTAATAGATTTTTTTTTTTTTTTACTAAAAGTGAACTATGGAAAAGATTGCTGCAAGAAAACTACTTTTTATGGTAGCAAACCCTCAGCAAGCTAACAGTATAGCCATTAGCCACAGCTGTAATTCTACAAGTAAAAGAAAATATTTAAAAATCCAGAGTGGAAGCTTTGGTTTGAAGATCCACCTCATTGACTATCTAATTCATTCCTAATGACATAATCATTGGTGAACAGTAAATGCAATTCAGAAGGTCAGAATTCCAATATTAGTCACTAGATTTTATAACCAAAGGGCTGTTTTGCTACCAGTTTCTGTTCTTTAGTATTAAAAAGAAAGAAGAAAACATGACCTGTTTTAAGCACGTTTAAAGAAGGCATTTGTACAAACTGAACATTCATAATTCAGTTCTGGCTATGAAGTAACCCTAAAAGAAAATATTTTTACATGTCTGTCCTAAAAATACATGAACAGAAACAAAGGCAAGACACAGAAATATTAATTAACTGCATTGTCTTCCTCGTGGAAAATAAGGTCTGGATAGTCTACTGCATTATTTGTGCTAAATAATCAATATTTTACAGTCATACCATATTTAACTTTACAAGTACATCTAAACACACTTTTTGAGAAATTCTAGTGCAATACTGTGAGCATAACTCATGGTCATATTCAAGTGAATTAACAATTCTTTGCAGTACACCATGCATAGGAAGTCATATTTCATCTGCATCTATCTCTCTTACTCATTACCTAATATTTCAAATCCCAAATCTCTCTGCAGGTCCTTCTGAATTTAAACAAAACATATTTTAGTGGTCCCTTTCATAGCAAGAGCATAAATCTGTATATATACCTTACTATAGACCACTGAAGAAAAACTGAATTAAAATTTTTTTTAAAGTTTGCCATCTTTGGGCTCGATGTGCTCATAACTAGTTGAACACCTACATGTCTCAGAATGGCTGCTAAAAGGTTTATAAAACTAATTAATAAACTGTCACTGACCTGTACCATGAATGGGGCAAGCTCCTGCATTAAAAGTCAAAATTTGTCACAAGTCAGAACACCTTGCTCTCCCTTCATGCCACTATGTAGTAACTTAGTTCATATGAACTTTGGCTGAGTTGCAGGTTTCCTTTGAATTCAGTGACAAATCTGGTGAGGAGTAATGCAATGCAACATAGAATGTTCAGACTTTATTAGTTTTAGAAGAAAATTTTATCAAAGGTTTTGGTGGGATTTTTTTTTATATTGGTTTAATCAAAGTTTGCAAATGTCTCTTCACAGTTATTTAAAGTCAGAGTTGCCAAACTTGTACCTTTAAATGGCTTTCCACCACAGACACACTTTTTGTACCAATGAGTGACAGGGAAAAGAAGCTACAAATTAAAAACAACAGCAAACTTCTATTGGAAGACCCAATTATTTTCCTACCGGCGTGCCTCCGTTGGACTTACTAACTACAAGGAGCCCTTCACTGCAATCTGAAGATCCTAGTTCAGAAAAGGTTTCATGTACAAGCTTAGCTGTAAACAGGTGACCCAAGTCATCAGGATGTAACAACCCACTCAAGTCGGTGATCTGCCAAGTGTTTTTCTCAGTCATGCCGGCTTGATGAATCAGCTTTCAGCACCAGCGACTGAGTCCAGGTTGATCTCTTTGAAACTTAGTAAAAGTTCTACCACCCTGAAAGGAATAAAAAGCATCACCTTATGTTATCCTTTGCCACTGATGGAGTTAAGTGGAGTATACATTAGACTGTTTTTTTCTGTAAATATATTGCTTGTTTTTGCTCAATGTTCAACTGAAGAATAACATTGTCTTTTAAAGTAGCATCATTTTGCAAATGTCACTGTAATTTTCCCCAAAGTATCATCCATTAGTTATAAAAGGTGCAAATGAAAAGGATTTTAAAATTAGCACGCAGGTAGAGGAATAAGAAATAATGCGTTAATAGCCTAGGTGGTGGTTGGATTTTTGGCAGGCTTTCAAGAGAGAAGGCGAGACAGAGACAGGTGATCACCTGACCTTTTTGTACATTTTTATACATGAAATGGACAAAGCTATCAGGAGGTATGAAAGCATTTCTACGCCAGTGATTACAAACAAGGACTCACTATAGTGCGTAAATGTGCACATATATAGATATATAAATCCACATCTATATGTACTTAAATGAAAAAGAAAAATGAGACATCTTGGCAGAAGATGTCTCATCATATCTCAGGGTGTTTTACAGTACTGGGGGCAGTCATTGACCCAAGTTACAGATCACTTCTGTTCTGTAAGGCCTTACAAGACAGAACTGTATGTGCAAACTACAGTTTGGTTAGAAAACCTGGAAAAGTTTCAGTAATGTTAAGTTTGCAGCTGAATTTTTTCACTACCTGACTGAACTTTGGATTTTTTCATGACTTCTTAAGTTTTCATGGAAAAACAACAGCATTTTTTAATCCGCTTTCATCAATCAGTTCATGGGTGTAAAGAATTTTGACCAGAATTAGTCACAATTTCATGCATCACCATTGCTACCTATTTTAGAATATTAAGTTAAAAATGTTTTAGATGCTCTTTATGCAAATACAGTCTTTAAATTCCTATTCTCAATACTTTGATTTTAATTAAGTGAATTTTCTTATTTTGACATCTGAATGGCTGCCATTCACTAATTCTTCTGTTTTCATTCTCATACATTTATATGAATAACACAGTTCAAAGACAGAGCTAAAGGCATTTCCTCTGCTTCCTCTTCTTATTCTACCCCTTGACTACGAAATAGTGAAAAATTATAAAGCAATGCAAAAAAAAAGTCCCAAAGCAATGCAAAAAAAAAGTCCCAAAGCAATAAATAAGCTCAGGTAGGAGACCTTCTGCTTCACCTTACTGCTGCATTGACTCGTACCTATGACTTGCACCAGTTTTTCGCTCAATACCTTAATGGTAGGTTAATAATAACTTAGGTTAATAATAACCTTAAAAGGTTAATAGCTATTATGGTTATTGTCTCTTAAAACCAAATGATTTTGACCTCATCTGGTAGCCAGGCAGTGGGGAATTAGGTCTCAAAAAGCTTTACAGGACAGGCAAAAAAATGTCCCAGCCCACTCTGCTTTAGGACCCAATGTTCAGAAAAGGTCAGACACTTATCCAGTACTCTCTCATATCCTGTATCTAAACACCAGCATGAGTCTGGCTCAAGTTTAACTCTGCAGTGTATTATAACTCTGCTGCCATAGAGGTGAAAGAAAATAAACATACTTAAAAGATTAAGAGAGAGCAGAGAGACCCTGTTTTCATTATTCTGGGAAATAGGAGGATAATAAGAAGGTTCATTTTTTATTTTAATAAGACCTTTTATTTTTTTAAAGTTCTTTTGAGAATCTATGCAGATATTATTATCTTCCATGTATTTTAAATACTCTGACATGAAGTATAACAGTACATGGTTAAGCAAGTGTATAGAGTCTATAAAGTATGATGTGAGTATAACAAAATCCAAAGTCTCTGCGTTCACATTTCACTTTGTAGTCACTGCCTGAAATCATTGCTCAGTTAACTACAGGCTTTTTTGCATGTTTTACAAAAGACACTTCCAAATTTGAGGGTACAGTTGATTTGAACTTGCCTTACTGAGTAGCCATGATTTCATATATTATCAAATATGCAAAATTAAGCATTCAAGTTTGCTGAAAGCAGTTTAAGTTGAGGTTCTTTCCATAGTTAAGCATCTTCTTGCCCCTCCTTCATGTGTAGAAAAAAAAGTGAATACATCTTTTTATAATGGGTGATATTTAAATATATAGTGATATATGTTCTATACTATATACCTCACTATTCAACTAGAATTTAGACACGGTGAAGTCTGACAAAACTATGCCCCTCTAGAACTGTGCTGTAACCAAATATTTTATTGCTGCAGTTTTATTTAGGTAGCTGGATTTTAGTTTTGCAGTTTAATGGCAGGATCTACTGGGAGGGGATTGCTTTGTCTCTTTGTCTTGATTCATCAGTCAAATGTTTCAACTTTCAGAGGCAACCAGCGGACAATGACACTCATAACTGTTTTAACAAGAAACATACTTGTATTTGACTGAAAGACAATGTAAGAAGTAACCTACTTTTAATCATCACAACAAATATCAAAGACAGGGAGAAAAGCAGGGTTCAACCTGTGTAGTATCTTGTAGTATTGCTCCCCTTTCATAGCTTTACACATGTAAATCACTTAATGAAAAAATTGTCTTTTATCTCTAACGTATTTGGCATTGATTCCTCTATGGAAATGTGTGTCTCTCACCATCAACTATAGATGAAACTTAGACATCTAACTTTTAGATCACTACAGACAATTAAGATGAATATTGCAATACAGGGGCAGGGAAAAAGTGTAGGTCAGGGGATGACAGTAAAAAAGTCTCTCTGTATTTGAAGTTCGCCTGGCAGAAACAAAAGTCCCTTTAGAAAGTGCATCAGTAGAAAACTCTGGCAGACCGGTGCAATTTATCCTCAGACTTCATATTACTATCCTAAGATGCCATATGATACAGCCAGGGTTCAGAAATCAGTAACACAGTGCATTTTCTTCCTTCTTGTTGCCGTTTGTCATTTTACATGCTATTTCAGGTAGAATTAGTCTTCCAAAAAACATTACATTCTGAAATATTTCTCAGCTAAAAGCATCATCAAGTCTCTTTCACAACTTGTTAATGGAACAGAAACCAGTTAGAAACTGTGTTCTAGGTACTGTAATGGGTGCTTACTGTTGCATTCACTGAATCCATCAGTGGCACTTCACAGACATCTAGCAAGCCTATTTGCTTCATAAATCATTGAAATGCGTGAAGACCTTTTGCATAACCCAGAAATATTCTTTAAGTGTTTAACATCAATAATAATGAAAACTGGCAACACAACAACTTAAACAATGTAAAATATGGCATCGTTGGGTTCAGCTTGACTTTCATTGAAGGATTTCTAAAAATAAGAGTACATCATCAACAGTGACAGCTTGCTTAGTGACTCAACACAGTGGGAAACCTATTGCTCTGGAGGACTGTGTTCTGCCTCATTATTTAATACAGACATCACAACCATGCTGTTCTGTTCTCAGTTCTTAAATGCATGATGCAAAGGAACCCACACCTCAGTATGTCTGCGTTAGAGAGTGAGAATAATTCAGAGCTGTTAGATCTGCACTACTGATAGCATACTATCAGTATATTAATGCCAAGTTACATGTTTCAGTGTGAGAGTTAGAAATATATGATAATTTTCTAAAACCTTGGTTGCTGGAATCAAGAGATTGTATAAGAACATTTACTTCCATTTTCTAGGCGTGCACACTTCTGGCATGCAGTATATGAAGAAAAGCTCTAGCCCTTGAACAAATTACACTGTAAAAGCTTTGAAACCACAGATACACATAAATAACTGGTGAAAAAAAAAAAAAAACAAACATTTAAAAAGAATACCTTCAGTCACATTTTTGAAAACTCAGAGTTCACATTAGTGCAGTACTAATATTTTATAATTTAAACAAATCATCAAGGAGCCTATCAACAGGAAGAAAATTGAAGTGGAAGAAAATGGGAGATGGTGAGAAAATGGGAGGAAGGAGAGAAGGGAAAGGGACAGACACCAGACAATGATCTGGGTCTAGTGTTAGGGCTAAGAACAGGCAGAAAAGACCTGGTGGAGAGCCAGAACTGGCAGTGGATTTGGAGAGATACTGATGCAAAGAGAATTAGGGAAAAAGATTAGGGGGAAAAAGTGGAACAATGGTGAGTATGGAAAAACTGGTGCCGGTGATGAATGGATACAGGCAAAGGAAAAAGAAGACAAGGCAGGATAATCAGAAAAGGGGAGGGAAACTGGAATTTCCAAAGCAGCTGACTAGGACTGTGAGAAGAACTGGGAGACAGAAAGGCATGAGATAAAAGAACAGAACCAACACAAGAAGATGGAGAAGCAGAGGGTGAGGCTTAGAAAGGCTAGGCATGATACAAGAAAACAGGTGTATGTAAGACACTAGCCAGAGGCAGAAGTTGGGTTGTGTGGACTCCTGCTTTTTCCTATGCAGTCCTCCCTCCTTCCCACCCCCACATATACAGAACATTACTGACATTGCAAAATAAACACAAGTGCAGTGATGGTTCCTTTGATTATTTTATTAAACAGATTTTTTCCAGTTGTTGCGGTGGAAGAAGAGATTTGCCCAATGTCATCTCCGGTCATGGGTCCTTCTACCCATGGCAGACATCCCAGATGAAATCTCTACCCAGCAGATGACTAAACATACATCCTCTCTGTTGGCTGCAATGGCTGCAATTGTTGATTGCAAAGGCTCAGTCACAACAACAGCCCCAGGCAACATTTATAGTCTTGGGGAAGAGAGGCTGGTAAACTGCCTGGCAGAAAAGGACCTGGGGGTGCTGGCTGAACATGAGCCAGCAGTGTGTCCAGGTGGCCAAAATGGCCAACAGCATCCTGGCCAGTATCAAAAATAGCGTGTGGAGCAGGAGTAGGGAGGTGATCGTGCCCCTGTGCTTGGCACTGGTGAGGCCACAGTTTGAGTACTGGGTTCAGTTTTGGGCACCTCAGTATAAGAAGACATTGAGGTGCTGAAGAAGGGCAACAAGGCTGGTGAAGGGTCTGGGGAACATGTCTTGTGAGGAGTGGCTATTTTTTAGTCCAAAGAGGAGGCTGAGGGGAGACCTTACTCTCTACAACTACCTGAAAGGAGGTTGGCATGGGGTGGTTGTTGTTCTCTTCTCCCAAGTAACTAGCAAAAGGATGAGAGGAAATGGCCTCAGGTTGCACCAGAAGAAGCTTAGGTTGGATATTAGGAAGAATTTCTTTCCAGAAAGGGTAGTGAGGCATTGGAACAGGCTGCCAAGGGAAGTGGTGGAGTCTCCATCTCTGGAGGTGTTCAAAAATCATGTAGATGTGGTATTTCACAATATGGTTTAGTGGTCAAGGTAGTGTTGGATTGATGGTTGGACCTGATGATTTTAGAAGTCTTTTCCAACCTTAATAATACTATGATTCTAAGACTGCTGCTGATGGAGTACCCAAGGAGTAATATGACTCTTAAGGTAGCCCTTTACATACTCTGGGAATGTATTTGGATGCTCAAAAGGAAATAGCTTGCTGTAGTTACTGCTTCATTTGTCAGAGACGCTGTAAGATTTGCAGCAAATGAGGCCATGGAATGCATAAAATCAAAGAATGGTCTCATGGCTATGGTAGTAAATGACCATATCACTTCTTTGGCTGCAAAAATTCCTGTGGCCAGTATGGTGCTCGAGATCCCTCTCCTTTACGAGGAGATGCTCTGCTCGAGCATCTGGGTTCCTCTACACAAATACCAAAAGCCTCTAAGCAACTTTTTTGAAGGATAGTTCATTATGAGGTATTGGAGCCCGAGGAAGGAGACAGGACAAAAAACTGGTCAATAAATGCATGTAATAAGGAGGGGCAAAGGAGGTAACTGAAAATCCTTTGGTTTAGAATGGTTAGAATACTTTCTTTGGTCAATTTAACTTCTTGCTCCAAAATCATATTCTTAATTTAAAAAGATGGCTGAGCAAATGGATTAAATAATAGCAAAATGAAAGCCCATTCATTCTGGCCAAACAGAATGGAGATGTTGCAGTGAAAACAACAACAACAACAAAAAAATTGTTCTTTCCAAATCAATTTTTCTCCCATTTGTTCATTTGTTTATCTTTCCTATTCAGTCACCTAATGAAAAATCCCTTATTTGCTGAGCTGTTTTTTGAGTGCTCAAAAATGGCAAACTGGAGGCAGTGGAAGACATGCCTTGAACATATAAAGTGGCAGGTAGTTTCAATTACTAGACCAAACTAGCTGCTGCAGACTAAGCACTCAAAGTTAGTAGGCACTTTTAACACGTTTGTTTTTGTTTTTGTTTTTGTTTTTTTCCTGTGTCAAAGTTAGTGTCTGTGAAGTGAGAATCTCAGGATCAACTTTTTCCATGGGAAAATAATTCCCATGTGAAGCTAATATAACTAATGTTTGTACAGTACTCATATTAGAATGAGGAGCATCATGGAAATGCTATGTCTTGAGAAAGATGCTTAGAAGAGTGCAGTGAATCAAGCGCGAGCTATACACAGAGGAACGGAGAGAAAACTTGATGCTGAATATCTACTCATTAGATAAGCACTATCCATTCTGTTCACTGAGTAAGACAGGAACTCTACTGGGGAAAAAAAAGTCACATACGCTCATGTATTCGAGATTATCACTCTGGAAACACACACCAGGGCCATATTAAATAGGCTAAGACAACCACACAGTCAGGACCATTTATTTTCCTAACTTTTGCATGCCTAACTTCAAAATCTCAACAATATCTTTGTAATATATTTTTAATTACTATATAGAATCATAGAATCCTTTAG
>NW_008625932.1:0-10121 GCF_000691845.1 Merops nubicus
GATTCTATATCCCAGCTCCAAATGTTAGAAGACACCACAACATTTAAAATTAAAGATACTGTGTAGTTTTGAGACAGGTAGAAATATATTCTTTATTACATACTTCATACTCAAACCCAGCAGTACATCTTCTGCTGAAAAATTCTTGAGGAAAAGACATAAGTTAGATGGAATATTTTGTTCCAAATGGAGCAATTTTGGAAGAGTTGTGAGAAGCTGAAAACAGGGTACTACAACAGGAAATGTGCAACCTCAGGAATATGCTAGTGGCCTGACTGCAGACTCAGAGAGCATCCAAAGCAGAGACGTAACATTAAAAGGAGTATGCTGTAAGACTGAAAGAAAGGAAACCACAATAAGAACACCTGAGAAAATAATGTCTGTCAAGAAATAAAACATTTTACAAATAGTAATTCCTGAGAACATTGTACTGTGTATTTCTCTGATTATTCCTACTCCAGACTTGTGGCACTGTGGAAATATCCTTTACTTGTTTTCCACTGCCAGCTTGTAGAGAAAAACAGCTTGCTGGTTAGATAAAATAGAGGTTATCAGCAATATTGCTAATTAATGGTGTAGTTGCCAACTAAGAAGTTAAACCCTGACAAATATGATCTAATGTTACATAAATATGTTTCATCAATCACAGTTAAAAAAATACACAACATCCACTATTTTCTTTGGACTAGTAATAGAACTTATTGGCAGTTGGTGTAATTAAAGGCTAGTAAGCTGATTAAAATGTTTGGGGGTTTCTATCCTTCTTGTCTACAGAAAAAGAATGAAAGTGTCTTTACGAAGCCAGAGCTTTGAACTGGTGGTTAAAAGGGGAAGAGTTTAGTGGGAGCCCAAGGATCTACAGGCGAATCCAGGTTCAGCATGGGGAGATCTCAGGTCTCTGGGCACAGTCAGGCTTTTGGGTGTCCTCTGATGGACACTTGCTGTTGCTGGCATTGATCTTGCTGAGAGCAGCCAGTGGTACTGCGCTGGAGCGCTGGCATCCCCATGGGTATCTGCCTCATCTTGTGACTTAGAGACTTCTTTCTTTGTCCCACCATGCCCCATAAGCTTTGAAGCTGGTGTGGAATATCAGTAATGTAGAGAAGCCTGAAGGGCTACTTAGGACATGGGTTTGTTTGGCCTCTTCGCTTCCAACAGAGCAAAAGGAAGTACAGTTCATTTGTTTAATTTATTAACTGCAGAATTTTTTGAATGATGGCTTGTAACAGATGGGAGCTGAAGAGTGCAAAGTTGAATATGGAGCTTCAACAGCAACTCAAAATGAGACTTTCATCAGATTATGTTCTTAGGCTTAGATGTAAAGAATAAAGAAGGAAAAAAAATCTCACATGGAATAATTCACTTTACTGATTTAATAACGTTAAAACAATTAAAAAGCTTAAACAAGTTAAATTATCAATTCTGTTTAAAAAAAAAAGTCTAATGGTGAAGATGAACCAAACACTCTTAAATATTTGCTCTGAATGCAAATTTCCCACATGCCATGCAAGAGAATGGATTGCCCAGTTTTTAATGCTGTCAGAACAACATTACTCATCTATTTTAGTACAGACGTAGTAAATCAAGGATACATTTCACAGTAATATTTATTTAAGCAGCAAAACATTACTCATTGACATCATAGAGAACTAAAGTTCCATTTATGCTCAGCAATTTAACATTAGACTCACTGGATTTACATACCATCCCAGCAATATAAGGAACGCTATGAAAAAAAATGTTACTTATAAAAAGGAAAATCAGAATCTGAGCATTAAATAAATTGCACTGCACTGTGATGGACATTTTGTTTCAATATTGACAAAAGAGACTAGCACTATAAAAGCAGAATATGCTACATGAAAAGAACATGGCTGGAAGTAGTGGCAGTGATAATTGACTCTGAACCTTTCATGAACCCGCTGACTTCAGTGGCCTTTGGATAAGGCCCAGAAAAAAAAAGCCACATTTTTATATGGCAGGCAAATTTAATAAAGGCACAGTCTGAATCAGAAACAAAGAAGTTGTGGGGAGCTATGCAGGGTAGACCATGAAGCAGAAATAAATAGTATTCATACAGTCAAAGGAGCAAGTATAGCAATTGCATTCACTCACATTAAATCCAGTTGACTGATTTCCATTTAAGGAAGTCTGAGCTAGAAAAAAATAGGAATCAGAATTGAAAACAAATCTTCAGGATCTGGATTATACATCTAAGATGAGCCCTGCAGGCAAGCATACATGTATTATGCTTGGCATTCAGCCATGCTTTGTATTTCATTTGGGTTTCACTAATCACAAATTCTCAAGGGGATTCTCCCTCCTTTCCTGGGATCACCTGGCCAGCTCCCCATTGTGCTTCTAGCACAGCCAGGACCCATGAAACCCCATGTATGAACACTTTGGATCTTCATATCTCCTCATGAACATGTGTAAGAGCCACTGTTTCCACCAATGTAAGACTGGGTCTTTGATGAAAGAATTTCTCTTGTTCCTGATGAAATGATGAAATACTCCTGCTAAGGTGACTGTGCACCAGAAAGAAGCCTGCAAATGTGTAGTGTGGGTTTATAAATGCAAGTGCAAAGCTGCAATACCAAACCAATTAATACCCCTAAAAGTACTAAGAGCTCTTCAGGTGCCTTGTTTTTTCAGTTTTTTCCAGGACTGTGTTGAATAAAATGCAATTAATTATTCAACTGAGTGATTTAATTGGAAAAAAAATGGGGTGAATCCCTTTTAGTTCCAGTAGGGATGTGATTTGTCTGACCTTGTTTTCAGCTTTGATAGAGGGAGAGATCATGTCTGAATCCTAGAACAGCCAGCAGACAATGGGCTAGGGCACCCTTTAAGGACCTGAGCCATACAGGTGTGAGTTGGGAAGAGAAATATGAATGGGTATCTGGTTTTCTCCAAGCACCACAGAGATAACCCAAGCATGTGCAGGACTTTGGATTCTTCATCAGAATCTAACTACTGAATTTTAAGGCATTTAGGTCTTCTTGAGGAACTGGCCATTTAAAAGTGGTGAAGAGCAAATCACATCTTGTTTTTGCACATGGATGCCAAACAAATGCCGTATTAAGGATAATACGTGGCTGCTCAAGAACATCTCATGTTATGGGTGTCAAGATTTCTTGGAACAAAGTTGTGCTACCCGACTGAGTGCCTGTAAGGAACTTTTTCTGAAGAAAAACATTAACGGTGACTAATGTGTCTTTAGAAACTAACATTAATAGCTAAAATAGAACATTATTAATATGTAAAAAATATTTTTTTCTATAGTATTTTTTCTTCAAATTTCTGCAATGATGTCTTTAGTTACCTCCTCTTCTAAAAATCATGCATCATTTGTGATGCACAAGCAGGCTGCTTTTACAGGCTAGAAGGGAAGAGTGACTAAGGGCACACAGTAAAAAATTACTAAGCTAAAATGGCCGAACTGCCACATGTTAGTCTATGTATTATACATTAACCTATTTTAACTGAGAGTCAAACCATGTGACATTAAACTGGTCTAATGAAGTTACCCATAAGTAACTGCAAATGAACCACAGCATACATGTACCAAACTTTAGAGAAATACCTATGAACAAAATCATGTTTGCAATCACAACACATTTGCAGAAACATCTAGAGATCAAACACTTTCAGAATTATCAAACACTATTCAAAGTTTTGGTGATATTATAAAATCGTAGCTGGGAAGAAAACACACATGTGGCCTTATTACACACCTAGTTGATTATCTCAGTCCAGGAGTACCATAAATTAAGTTGGAGATCAATCTGCAGTCATTTTAAGATAAACTGGTATGAAAAAAAATCTAAGTTTAATTGCCACAAGAAAAATAAAAATTAAGTACACCGGATGGAAGGATTGTGTTGCCCAGCCACTGATATGTAGTCTCATCTTTCATATTTCGGTATCAATGTTTTCAACCAGGGGTCAACTCAATGCCTGTCCACAACTATTGTTTCTGTCCTTTGTAATAACTGCCTTGGGAACCCTCACGACAAGCTCTGCCCCAGCAGTAGGCTGAAGGAAATCCCAGAGGAAAAAGAGATGCCAAAGGAGCTGGTGCACCTCGGTCAGTATGGTTCACATATGGAAGTATGTATGGAAGGTGGAAAAGAAAATCTTAGTGGTTTTCACCCGTTCATTGAGTCACATTTTGGGTGGGTTTAGATGCAGACATAAAGCTAGCACTACACTTTACTTTTGACAACGTTTATTAGTCCTGAATTAAATCCAGCCGATTTTCTGTGATGGTCAGTTATGCAACTGACTGGCCGGATGGGTCTGGATTTCTTGAGAACAGGGTTTGCTTTATGTTGGAAAGAAAAATGAAGTTGTGAAAACATTTGAGGAAAAAGCTTTGCTCTTCAGATTAAAATTACTGATGAAAATATCTTTATTTGTTAGCTAAAGCTAAATTTTAAATGTCCTGTTTTGTTATTCCAGACTCTTGCATACACATTTCATTTAGGTTTTTTATTGGAGAAAGAAAGGACATGTTTACAGCAGAAGTATTATTTAGAATGAGGGCTCAAAACTTTATAAGATCGTCCCTTTTAAATCAGAAATTATTTGGCCCAGGATATAATTTTAGAATTGTTTAAATGAATGTTGAGTAAGCAATACCAAGACGTATCACACACTTAGGTGACACCTTTTCACTCTGCTACCATGTTGTGCAGTGGTTTCCACATGCAGACTGGGGATTGAGAGGAGGGTGACAGATTGCTTTATCTCCTTCACTTCAGGAAAAGAGGAACCAGTTGAGAGTGTATTCAAAGTGAGAGAGAGAAAGAGAAATTTGTTTGAAAACCATAAATGCTACCATGAAATATCAAGTTCTAATTCATATGACTCACACTAACTACTCCCTGCAGGCTGGCCAGATGACAAAGCACATTGTAATTATGTGGCTAGGGCTGAAATGCTCTTAAAGCCTACGTAACTAGCCTAATGGACTCCACTACAACCCACCAAAGGCACAAGACCTCACAACCAAAGACCATAGCTAGATATTACAAGAGGCAAGGCTATAGTCCAGTGAAAATATGGTGCTACTTGCAAATTATTTCTCCCTAAAATAATTTCTCTGCTGAATGCTCAAGGAGCGTGACATCAGTTAGTGGTCACCCATGACAGTTTTATTCCTTCAGCCATTTCCTATCACTTCAACTGTAACAAAAAAGGTTTTCTTGCCTTGAAAAAAATTTCAATTCAACAGACAGGGCAATGCTTTTCTTAAACTAGAGCTCTCAGTCCTTGAATAAACAAGAAAATTCCTCGAAGGATGAATAGCAGGATTATTGCTTTCAGCATGTGTCTTCAGCATGATGATTTCCCTCTGCATAAGAAATAATTTGGCCTAAAGAGGACAAAAGGAGAGCACAAACTGCTGATTCCACTGACTGGAATAGATCAGCCTCCATGATTAGTTTGTCTGTGCTTTTGCTCCCTATTCCATGCTAAAATGAAAATACAGCTCTATGAAGTGTGTGTAAAATCAACTTCTCCATAAACAAATGCTGGTTTTGTATAGTCAGTTCCCAATGCACTGCAAAGACCACCTAGAGAATTCTCAAAAGGCAAGGTAAAAAAAGAAAAAAAACCCCCACACACACAAAAAAAACCCCAACCAACCAACCAAATGAACAAACAAAAGCACACACATAAAAAAAAAAAAAAACTAAACAAGAGAAAATATTTTCCATGTCCAAAAAATTAATCTACTATTTACAATGCAGAATAGAAGCACAGATCAATAAAATTTTCATGCAGAAATGAAAAGCCTACAAATTTCCACTTTACTTTACTCAACTTTTTCCTATTCTGCTTCCATTTTCTTATCCTTACTCCTTAGTTTTAATGAGTTTGTTTATTTTTTTCTTATTTTGCCTTTCTGTATACCAGCACCTGACTGTCCTTGTTCCAGTCTTTAATATACCCAGTTCTTCCTCTTTCCAGCTGTCTATTTCTCTCCTTTTTCATCTGTGGCCCCTCTATTTTATGTAATATTTTCCATTTCTCCTTTGCTAGGGAGGAGCTGTGAGCCAAGGTGTCCTCCCTATCAGAGAAGTAGGAACAGGAGCACACAGAAAGACAAAGACTCCTTTGAGAAAGGGGAAAGTAGGAGAAGTTTCATTCAGCTATTGCCTTGTGCTGCTTCTATTCAAGAGCTCATTGCTTAGAAATTCTCCCTTCAGTTTTCCTCCCCGACTTGTACCTGAGGAAAAGGGACTTAAGAGACCCCTCCTGGAGCTCTCAGACCACAAAGACAGCAAGAAAAAGAAACATTCCTTTCTAGCAAAAGTTGAACAGATGTGCATGCCTTCCTTGCAACTTTTAGAAAGATTATGCAGTCACATCCATTGCAGAAGATCATTCATCGGTTTTATCTCTATTTTCAAATTGCTCCTTTTATCCTAATTCTTTGGATTAGATTATCACCTGGCACAGGCACCCACCAGGAACTCACCCTGCCATCCTAAGTCCCAGGTTTCCCAATGAAGAACTCAGGAAAATGACAAGATCAATCTTCATTTGGTTTTAATTTCTTTCATGTTTCCCCTTGCAATGATTTGAAAAAGACCTCTTAGAGAGCTTAGATGTTTCTAGCAGTAGGGAAAATGCCAGGTGTGCCACATTTACTGCCCTTCCCACTAGCCTACAGCTCTTTGGTCTACTTTGCGAGACCTAGCAGGTATCCTAACCAACCTATGGATTTATTTTTGGCAGTGGACCAAGACTGTATTAACCTTGTAAGATTAATAAGGAATAGTGCCAGTATAAAATGGGGCTGTTCTGTTTCCCTGAAATCACTGAGAATATATTACCCAAATACAGTTTACACAGATTCGTGACTATTGAGTAATTCTGGATAATATTTTCTCCTTTGTTCTTAGTTTTGGGGAGTGTTTGCATTTTTGTTTCATGCTTCTTAAGTGAGGATTCTAGGGGTTAAAGTCACTGGGAATTTGCCAGGATGTTGTCAGAGGCTGAAGAATAAACCTTGCCTTCAAAACATCTTTTGGCTGTCTTTTATTGTAATCAACATGGCAATGCTGCTGCTTGTTTTTTTTCTGAACTCATCAGTACGGAGTTGTTGAAAATAGCTTGATGCTTCTCCTTTGCCTCCTGACATTAATCATGGTTAATTAAGTGACAATAAAGTTCGGGCTAATGCAAACAGGCATTAATTCTTGTCATCTCCCTGCTCTTGGGAGTATTCAAGTTGGACAAGCAGAGAGAAACAACATCAAAAACTATATCCTGGAAAAAAAACATTAAATCAACATCAGCACTGGAGGTCTTGTCAGAAATCTGTTATAATGTATGTTTTTTTTTCCCAATAACTGCATGTAGGCAAATCCCAACGTCTGCTCAGAGTTAAATGTAGGATTGAGGTCTACTTTTAGAAGCACTAGGATAAAAGCTGCTGTATCCTTACTGCTGAATATATGCCAGACAGTGTCAGGCAGCAAATGTGCCAGGTTCATTTTTATAGAAACTCTTATCAGAAATACTGAAGCGTTTCCTCATGCTGCTCAAATGTAGGAAACTACAGCAAATTTGGGACTTAAGAGCAAGGAATATTTCCTAGGTGGCAAAAAAAAAACAAAAACAAAAACAAAATTTAGAAAGAAAGGTTTAAATAAACAGTTCATTTTCAGTTTCATTTTTGTTTTATGGGAATTGCTGATTTAAAATCAGCATAGAAAAATCTGAATAACTAGATGAACCTACTGCTGTTCCAACCTGTGTTGGCAATAGTCCTGCAATGCCTCTCTCAGCTGAAGCAGTAGCTAGCTGCTGCCTGCTTATATATCACTCACAGCTCACTGCCTAGGCTTGGGGGATTAGCAAGTAGATCTCTTTCTCAAAGGATATGAAATATATGAGGTCTGTTACCTCTTTCAGCTAAAGGGTTCACAGTTGTTTCTAGATACAAGACCCACACAGTAGCTCTGTCTTTAAATATGCTCTCCATAGCTCCAGTTCAGCCCAGCCGTTTGCCACCACCAAACCAATGCTCTGCAATGCTCTGCTGCTGCTTCATCATCTACTATGCAGCCCTGCAAGACTACTGCCACTGCCACTACTACTCTGAAGCTTGCATTGTCCTGTGACCCTCACAGCACCCCCGCAGCACTTCTGCCTGCTGGAGAATTATGGCCTGCAAAACTGTCTCCTTCCACAAGGAGAAGGCAGTAGAAGTCAGTATTGTAGCTGCTTTTTTTTCTACAGTAAAGAAAAGCAGTGTCTTCATGTGACACTTTGGAAAGATGTTTCACGTTCACACGGTATCGGATATCAACCCATACGTTACAGTTTTATGAACATTAAGTGGAAAGTTTATCTGTAGCAAAAAGACATGCTCAGGACTTGAACTGTTCCATCATCCTGCCTTGCTCTCCAGCAGGTCCCTGGAAAGAGTTCCTACATGTGACACTGCTCACTCCTACTGACAAATTCAGGAGCTTTTCACGTTTGATGTGGAGGCTGCAGCTCTTGCACCTGCCAGGTCCCCTTGGCAGGACCTTCCATCCCCTCAGTAGCCATGTGAGAGCAGAGGGCTGTCAGCAGGGCTGGGGGAGCCACAAGCCCCCACCCCAGGGCGTTCTCTGAGCGCATGTCAACAATTCTACAAAGCAGCGTGCAACCCCCTGCACCCTCTGCACCTCCTCCTCCCTTTCCTGAGGTCCTCACCCTGGGGGTGCATTTATTTGCCCTCTGAATAATACCAGATAACCAGAAGAGTGCCAGTTTGCATCTCTCATGTAGGCTCATGGATAACTTGTATTGGAAGAAAAGTATCTTAAAAATGAAGTCATGGAAGGTCATTTAGAACAGAGAAATGGTACCCATAACATTTTAAGTCTCACACAGCAATAATTTTAATAAATCTTTTAATTTGGGCACTCTTTTACATACCATGCTATACACATAAGTGCTGGCAGGTAGAAAAGCAGGCTTGTGTTGCAGTCACAGGAAGAGATCCTGAATTATTTACAAGGGGAAAATTTTTCAGTCTGGGAATCGTAGTCAAATGAGAAAAATTAAAAATCTCAACTACTGCACAGTGCAAAGGCTATAAACCTAAAATTTCCCATCCCATTTTTTTAATGTGGCTAAAGAACATGTGTATTCAGTAGATCACAAATACAATTCACACACAAGTGTATGTAGGTGGACTTGCTTTTCTGTGCTTTGACTCCTTTAGCATTAATATATGCTAAATACATGATTTGACACAGAAACTTGACGAACTGTCTGAATTATTTATCATTACATTATTTTTGGTGCATACTGGCTTTCATGATTGTGCTGCTTCTATGCAATATTACAGCACTTTTACTATCTTCATTTTTGAGCTTGCAGCAGTACAAAACTGCTGGGTGCAATGACTCAGCTGCTTTCCTCCTCATTGCTGTGTGCAGCACAGATATCTAACAGCAATGACGAAGGGTGAAAGGAATGGGGAAACCAGATAGAGAGCATGCTTCCTTCTAGGTACAGAGATGCTACTATTGCATAATACAGATACCTATATACCTGTACTTTGGCTAAAAGATGTATGATACTGGTGTATCATAAGAAACAAACAGTAATATATAATAATTCTTGTGTTCCTGTTACAGTGACACTTACAGAAAAGACAAACTTCACATTCTTTCTGTAAGCTTTAAGGATAATTCTCTATAGCCTCAGTTTATTGGCATTCACTGTTCCAGAAAAACAGTTTTTTACTAGAAAAATAGCCTTGACCCTTGCATCTTGCTCCTAGAATGGGAGCCTGATCTCTCCTGCATCTTTTAATATAGAAAGAGGTCTGGTTTCCCCAGCTTTCAGAGCTGGGATGCACAGAAGACCTTATGTACACACCTAGATTCATGTGCTACAGCTTTCCTTTCTTATGGCAAGCAACTAGAAGAAATGAAATTTGTTTCCCCATTTCTAATATTGTACAGCAGCTCTGCACTTACTTCTGGTAATCTTTCCTCTAGCAGATGCACTGAATTCTTGAAGAAACCAAAAGCTGCCAAACATCAGCCTCTTCACTGAAGTGAACCAAGCAGAACCAAGCAGAACCAAGCAGATGAGGCCCT
>NW_008625933.1:0-293 GCF_000691845.1 Merops nubicus
GGGCTGCCCCTGCCCGCTGCGGGAGCAGTTCTGCTCCTGCGAAGTCTGCCTGCCTGCCTGCGACGGCCCTGCGCTATAAGCCTGGCGTGAGCAGAAAGAAAAGTGTTTTGTTTTCACGCCATTCATTTTAGGCGCTGGTTCGCAGCGCGGCGTTAGATCAGTGACCGTATTGTAGGTTAGAAAAAATAACGAGTGTTTAAAAGTTTATACTGAGTCATTCCTCTGCAGATGAACCTATGACTGACTCATCTGAGAACTGCAGTGGCTTTTTAAAAACGAAGGGCAGGGGTTTC
>NW_008625933.1:324-2771 GCF_000691845.1 Merops nubicus
GTAAGGTATTTATATCTTGATTTATGTGTATTTTCAAGCGTCTAAGATGTTTTTCAGCAGACAATTCGCAAGAGAAACGGGATTAGTGCTGAGGGGCATAACCTCACGTTCTGCCGAACTGAGCTTGTGTGTGACGTGAAATCTGTACGTGCACCTCTCTGTGGACCTTTGCTGTGCGTTAGGACATTTTTCATCTTTTTCTGTTTCTGTAGTAGTAAAATGTGGGAAGTTACAATGATACAATTTGAAATGTGCAGTTTTCTAGGGTCAGTGGCGTCTCTAGCTTGTTGAGATCTAACTGAGCCTTGTGTACTGTAATTCGTCTGTCTTTTATTTCTTCAAGAGATCTGTGTGTTTTTCCTGTCCTGTAGAATGTATGTAGCATTACTGTGCACTAATCAGAACTTGTGTTCGTAGACTGAAAAGGAGCTCGGTGTATGCTGTAAAGGTGTACTAGCGGTGTTTAGCTTAGGCAAATTAAATAGTATCATTTGAAACAGTTATTAAAAATCTGCATTTAAAATAGCTGTTGACTTACACAGAAGCCTGGGTTTAAAGGCTACACTGGTAGAATGAAAGAGATCATAGCATATACTGTGCATTTTCCTTTAAAATGTGCATTTTGGCTAAAAGGGTCTATAAATGGCAATACATACACTGTATCTGCATTAACATAGAAGTGAATGTTGTTTGTTATGATTAAGGAGGAAGTTTTTGTTTTAAGACTATAAATATTTAAACATTTGGACTGAATCGGAGTTTTTTTTACATCTGAACTGGGAAACCCCTTGTTGTGAAGCTTGATAACGGAAACATTGATGCATCATGAGTTTGGGCATTGCAAGCAGACGGCACTATGAGGTTATAAAAGTTGCTTGGTTCCAATGTGAAAATGGTAGGTGTTTTACTGAAATACGACTTGGTGAGAGTCTTCCAATAATAGCTGGAATAGCTAGAATATGGAAATGTAAAGTGCATTCAGTAGCAAAGCAAATTGATTCTAATCAAAAGAGGGTGCTAAAGGGCTCAGTCTTTAGGCTTTCCTGAAGTCCTTCTGCAATTAAGTTTGACGCTACCAGTTTTGAGAAGCCATTCTTGCATGGATTCAGAGAACTCAGTCATCACATAAGCATATTTACTGTTGTTGCCTTGGAAAGCTGTGTAAGATGGCAGTAGTTAGCATCAGTGACAAA
The DNA here is from genome assembly GCF_000691845.1 of Merops nubicus. Lineage (NCBI taxonomy): Eukaryota > Metazoa > Chordata > Aves > Coraciiformes > Meropidae > Merops > Merops nubicus. Next base: position 1,518 of record NW_008625933.1, read on the forward strand.
AAATTCTTTATTATGTCTTAGTAGTCCATGCTAATACAGTTTGTCTTCTAGATGATTTCAAGATCTTGTTGTATTTTAGGTCTTTACATTGTTCTTGTCCGTAATGAAAAGTTTAAGTGGGAGAAGAGGAACGTGTATTTTCAGTACTGGAGTCCAGCTATTCCATTAGTAGATATAGCAATGCTGAAAACATGAAAAGCTGGAAATTTTCATTTTTAACTCTTGTCGTTAAACCACTGGAACATAAATACGTTGATAAGTATACTATCATAGTTCTTTTGCAGATGAAAAGGCAGTTTAAAAATAGGAATGACTTAAATCTACTCTGATATCCTAAGCTGGCTTTGTACGAATAGATATTGCAAGAGTAACACATTTTGATCTCTGATATTTTAGACGATGCAATAACAGGATTTCATTAGTTTTTTTTTTTTTATAACAACAGTGTTTCTTACTTGAAGGTGCTGAATCTGATGTTGTCTGAAGACTGCTCATTACACACTGGTTTCAGATGTCTGTGCTCTTGTGCACAGTTCCTTTAAAGAATTGCCAAGGCTTATTTTTTTTTTTATTTTTTCTAGTGCCTGTGGGTGGGTACTTTCTGAATACGATGCTTGTATTTGAAACCTCCTGGCATTTTGGCATATGGCTCAGGAACACCAAAAGTTGTGGGAGAGAGTGAAATTGGAGATTTCAAGATGTGGTACAGGGAGAAGAAGCCAGGGGAGGGAGAGTTGTGTGTTGTTGTGCAACGGGATAAAGATGTGATTGTAGCAAAAGAGATAGTGCTGGAGTCATGCTAGGTGTTATCTTGTACTTTTTAACTTCTGATGAAGAAGTGGTGGTAAACTACAGCAGTGAAGGCTGGCAGAGAGAGTGTAACTGCTCTCTCAGCTCTGCCTGCTGGAAGCCCATACCCTCATGAATGGATAATTTAAAGTTGGTATATATTTTGACAAATCACAAACACACTTCATTTTTTTTCTGTGCATATTTATTTTAAAGTAGAAAGAGAAATGACTGGAGAATTGGGAGAAAAGATGGGGAACATCTTACAATGAAAGATCATTAGGTGTCTGCAAACACCTAAGGAAGAGAAGCTCTCCTCTAATGAGAAAGAAGAGAAAAGGAAATAAAGACAAAAAAGCCTTTAGAAAATCAGTAAGGAAAGTGTACAGTAGCAAGATCATAGAACTTAAGGAGAAAATAAGGCAAAAGAGTATTTGCTATGGGAAATTGTGAGATAGATATATA
>NW_008625934.1:0-1109 GCF_000691845.1 Merops nubicus
CAAGCCTCAAACCACAACAGGTCTGAAACACAATCTTTAAAAAATTCACTGAGATAAGACTCAGAGGTAATAATTTCTGACATCTAGGAAGCTTTTCCTTAATGGATATATTCATTGTAATTTTCCAGATAACTATTTCTTTGCCTAAACGATGTACATTTTCAAAAGGACAGCAAAGGTGATATTATGGAAATGAAGCAGCACTGAAGTTAAGTCAGAAACAGCCCAAAACTGGGGCTTTACTTAGAAGCAATGCCCATTTTTTTTTTTTTTTTTTTTTCCAGAGGCACAAAATTATGTAATTTCTTTTACCCCTATTCCAGAAAATAGTAAACTGTTTTTACTGCAATTTTCCAGAAAGTATTAAACCAGGTATTGATAATAGATTGATTTTTCTGAAACATTTAAATATCTTCAGAATTATGATCAGTAGAAATCTGAGTCTTATAATGATAAATGTTGATTATTAGGTTAAGTTTGAAACAAGGCTGAGCCAACTGACATGTAACTTTTATTGCAACTGGTTCAGAATAATCATATAACAATTATTAAGACAAGAATAAGATTTCTCCACGAAAAACAGGAGTTAAAGTTAATATTCATTTATATTTAGGATCAAAGTGACTGACTTTCATAAACTACTCATTATTTACCTCATGGTCCCTTTAATATGACTGGAGGAAAAGGGAATCTAAGTTACAATAAATTACTGTTTTGGGAAAGACTCACAGAAGTCAATCTCACAGAAACTATTCCTTTTGCCCATAATATTTCCCCCCCTTTTTTCTGACTTATATTGTCTACTAAAATTTAGATTTTTTTTTATAATTAATGTAAAAAATTAATTAAGACATGTAATTTTCCATTTTTTATTTGCTAGATAATTTTTAGGAAAGAAATTTTAGGATAGATGATTACATTATTATATTTTACTCTTATATGTGATTACTAATGAAAACGAAATTGTTACAAAAATGACTTAACTTTGCAATAATATCATGTTTTAATTAATCTTTCTGACTGACTAATAATGGTAAATAAGTATGTCTGATTTATAAGAAAAAAATCTTTCTGTGTATCACACTGTCACGAACCAAGGGATGAAAAAT
>NW_008625935.1:0-1807 GCF_000691845.1 Merops nubicus
AGGGGGGTGTGCAGGGACCCTGCCAGGCTCCCACCAGCACCCACTCCCCAACCCCGTGTCTGCTCTCAGCAGGGGCTGTCACCATGAGCCCCTGGTCGCTGGAAGGAGGCCGAGCTGAGCTGAGCCACCCTCCAAACTCTGCTTTCATCTCTCCCTTCCTCTCCATCAACCCAGAACCTGGGGCCCCACGCACCCCCAGCCCCAGCCTGCGTCCTGCACACGGGCAGAGCTGCTGCCACACTCCTTGCCTGTGGCTTTGGTGGGGGGACACGGGGGGACCCCCTGCCTGGGGTGCGCCCTCGTGCTGCCAGTGCTGCCTCTGGCTCCTGCAAGCCAAGATTCCATGTGCCCGCTCTTCACCGTGCCCGTCCCTGTGGCCGGGGATGGTGAAACCAAAGCTCCCTGTGCCCATGGCTCTGCCTGCTCAGGGTGCTGGGTTTGGTTCAGCGTGTGCAGGGCAGCAGCACGGACATTTCACTGCACATTCTTCTGCTCTGCAAAGACCAACCCGACTTGGCAAGAGCCTGGAGGGAGCCGCAGAAACGCGAGGCGGGCTGGAGCTCCTTCTGCAAAAGCTTGGCTCAGCCTGGGGAGGAGGGATGGCAGCTCTGCACCCCCCTCAGCCCCACACAGCCCTGCTGCCCTGCACCCTGGCTCCATCACAACGGTCCCGGTGCCCGGTGAGACCATCAGGGCAGGGGCTACCCCATCCCGTGTCTGTGCCTGGTCCCTGAGTGCTGGCACTAGGTGCAGGAGCCCAGCAGGAGAGAGCTGTGGGGCACAAAGGGACCTTTGTTGAGGAGCCTCATTTGTTATCAAGTGGTGGCAGATGCGAGGGAAGCCCCCGACCTGTGCGTGCAGAGCCCCAGCCCCCAGCCCCCAGCGCAGGGAGACCCGCGGCAGCTCAGGCCCCCCGTGCAGCCACACGCGGCCAGGCTGTGGGATTAGAGGGCAGATTAGACGGCGTTTCGCGCTGGCAGCCCAAATGTCCTGGATTGGAAAGTGGGGGTGGGGAAAGGAGACAGACCCCGCTGTCCCTGAAGGGGGGTCAGCCTGGAACCGATGGCTGCGGAGGGAGCTGAGGACTGTGGAAGGGGTTAGGGGCTGCACCCTTGGGCTCCAGCTCAGGGGGCATGGGCCAGCAGGGGGTGGGCACAGGGCAGCAGGGAGGAGCTCGGTTCATGTTTGTCTAGAGTTGGTTTGGTTTCCTCCATCTTTCCCCCTGTCACAGGCACTCAGCAGGTCTGCAGCTGCCTGTCCCCGTGAGCTGCCTGCCCCACTGCCCTGCAGTGCCCAGCACTGCCCTGCCCAGCTGGGTACCAGCCTTCTGGACCAATGGGCCCCAAAGCTGCCTTGCCAGAGCCAGTACAAGGCTTTCAGGCAGTCACTCGTCTGGGGAGCAGAAATTTGGGCATGATTTAGTTCGGGTGATGGTCGAGCTCTGCACTGACTGGGCACGATTAGCCCATTAACACCTACTCCATCGCTGGCCCCATTTCCCATCTGGTTCATCAACATCCTCGGCACAGCCAGGCATCCTCCACACCTTTCATGTCTCGGTCATTTAAGCCACAAAAAAGTGGATGGGGACGAATGTCACTGGCCATTGTGCTACAAAGTGGAAAATTAGGCAGTAATAAGGGCTTTATTTAAAGAAACTGAAGAGCTGCTCCCGCCTGGTTCCCATTATCAGCCCCGGCAGGCTGACGGTCGGTGACTGCAAGGGGCAGGCAGCGCGGCGGGGCCGGGACCGGTGAAGGACACGCCGGCGTGGGGCCGGGGACAGCACGGGGTGCCCCGGCTGGGG
>NW_008625936.1:0-316 GCF_000691845.1 Merops nubicus
GGATGGGGATGAGGATTAGGATGGAGATGGGGACGGGAATGGGGATGGGGATGAGGATGGAGATGGAGACAGGAATGGGGATGGAACTCCCTCCACCACCAGCACACGGGTGCAGCCTCTGCACCCAAGTGATGAACCCCAACTGCTCTTCAGCTCCCCCGATCAGCGAGGCTGTGCAAAGCACGGGGGTTACCCCCAGCCTGACCCTGTCCCCGCTGCCAGCCTGGGCGTGGTGCCGGGCTGAGCACAGCAAGGCGGGGAGGGGGGGGTGAGGATGTTTTTCCTCCCCGCACCCTCCGGTCACAGCCTGGCCATG
>NW_008625936.1:424-1014 GCF_000691845.1 Merops nubicus
ATGTTGCACCCTCCCCCTCCCCGCCATCATGGGTGTGTCACCTCCAGGGCTTGCCACCACCACAAGTCCTCAGCACCTCGGGGTGAACCCCTGCACCGAGCTGGGGGCAAAACTAACCCAGCCCAAGAGCGGAGGCACATTGCAAAGACCTGAGAAACTCACTGCAGGAATGACACCCCCCATATCGCCTGGGGAATTCAGGCACGGGGTGGTGGCGCAGAGGACCTTTGGTCCTTCCTGGCACCCCTGGGCACCTCAGCTGCTCTGCAGGAGGCCACCAGGTGGGATATGGGAAGCCGGCTGTGCTCAACACTCAGCTCCAACAGCTCATGCCCTGCAAAGCACGGCACAAAGGCAGCACACACGTGGCACGGGAGCAAAGGTACAAGTGCTCCCTCTCCAGCAGCAGATCCTGGCCAGATCCTGGTTTCCCACAGGTCACCAGGAGTGGTGAGCACCGGTGTCTTTCGGACTGATTAAAATTCATTCTGCATGATTTAGGGCCTAATCTTGGTGAAACTCCACAGCGCTTTATTAATAACGCATTAGCGGATAATTCATGCGTTGGGATGAAAAATCAGCCCGGGCTC
>NW_008625937.1:0-333 GCF_000691845.1 Merops nubicus
AGGTGGAAACGAAACCCGGTGCTGGGGGGCGAGGGAGAAGTGTGTGCTGAGAGGGATTACTCGTTGCCGGGCCTTCCTTTTTCTGTGCAATCTACACGCGTGTTTTGTCCCTGTTGCTAAATCCTGCCGTCGGGGCCACTTGCACAATGTGGCCACGGGAAGAAAGAAAAAGAAATTACTTTCCCGTGCGTGTTCCCCTAAAGTAACGCTTTCGGCGAGGTCAGACTTATTCCCCGCCAGATGACAGACAAGAGCAACAACCTTAGCACGTTGGTAAGTGGGGCGGGCGGCGCGGCGTGCTGGCACCGCGGCGGGCCCCGCCGTTTAATCGCC
>NW_008625937.1:345-10157 GCF_000691845.1 Merops nubicus
GTCGTTCTCCTGCTCGTCTTTAAAAAGAGGCTTTTCGGCTCGCGGTTTGAATCTTGGAAATTTAGCGGACCCTTTTCTGCTAAGTAATTTTCCTTTCCGGAGAGTGAGGCGAAGGGAGAAGTGATGTGGGCTAGCGTGCTTCCATTGAAATGTTACGACCAAAGATCTCATCACAAGATTTGTTTTCCATGATGAGCGGCATGCAAATGTGCAGGCTTTGAGCGGCGATCGGCACCGCTGAGTATCAGTCAGCATAGGTTTTTTTGTTTGCTTCGTTCTGTGTGGAATGTGAAGTTTAGGACTTTGAGAGATGAGGGTGTACTGTCCCTAGTGAAAGCGGGTCAGTGGGTGTTGTTTGTCGGCTAATGAGGCCATTCTATTTGCATGTTAATGGCAGGTTGACTTAGTGCAGCAGGGGGTGAGTGTAGTAACACGGAAATTCACGTGTGTATTTCACTACGGCACTTTCTCTGGAGGTTGCAAAGTGCAAAACAGGACGTGGTTGCCGAAGATACTCAATAGGGAGATGTTAATGGTCAAGAGTCATGTATAGACTCGAGTGAGAGAGGGAACCGACTGAATAAAAGGTGGCAAAAGCAACACCGTGGTATAGGCAGTGTCCTTTTAAAAGTCGCCCTCGGCATGGCAGGTTGACTGTAGATTATAAATCATTCTGCAGGTTATAAATCACTCTTATCTTTTGGGAGTTCAGCGAATTGCCTTAAGTGGGGTGTGATGACCGTATCGGTTCCTTTTACTAGTAGCCACGGAAAATGAGCACGTTTCTTTGAGCCCTTAGGGCTGCTTGCCCCTCAGCTACCATTACATTTCCCCAAACTTCTTTCGTTCTTGGTGGTTTTTTTCTTGTCCTGGTCAGTTTCTTGCACCCATCCAAGTAAAGGTAAGCTCGTTTGGTTTCTATATAGATTATCATTTCTGTGTCATTGTGAAAGGTCTGTGACTAACAGTGGTTGGGTAACAGCTTTTATGGGCTGTCATAGAGAAACACTGCTTCTTTCAGCTCTTTCTCTCTCAAACACGTGGCATTTTAGTTGCTGCTGTCCTTTGACACTTCAGTTCTCAGTTACTAAATACCTGTTGTTTTTTTTTTTCAAAAGATTGAAATAAAACTGGATACAAACACTTAAACTATTTTGCTGCAACTGAGTTAAGACAGTTTTATGTATTTTTTTTTCCTGCTCTCTAATTATGGTCTTGCTATTATATCTAAGTCTACTGTGTCTTGAAGACATTGGTAAACCTAGTAAGTCAAGAACTTTTGGTCTGCCAGAAACTGCTGCTGTTAGGGCTTTGAAGGAATGTGCACCTCTTGGGTTTTATCCTGCAGAAACCAAACAATTTGGAACGAATGTAAACAAATCAGTGTCAGGCAATGTTTTGTCTCTTCCCAGTGTCACGGAAAGCATAATGTGAGCCCTGCCAGTGAAGTCAGAAAATATTCCAATCTAGCAACCAGGGTGCAGGGAGGTGGCAAAAAAGGGAGGGCGAAGACATGAAAAATGACAGTGCTTAGGTGGTGGGACTAAACTGCTACTCACATGAAATGAAGAATTCAAAAGTCCTCTGTCAGTGGGAATAGTTGTTTCATTTGGGGAAACGACATCAAAAAAACTTTGTGAATGCACCCAGGGAATGCCAGAAAGTGGTTTTCTACCACCCATTTCAGAACTAATTACTAACGAGTCTTCAAAAGCAGAAAAGGTTGCATGGGAGACATAGGCTCCCGAATTTGCCAAACTGTCGCTGTTCTGAGTAAGGCTTTTAACGAGACCTTTGGCATTGTGCTGATCCCTGGCTTTTAGCCAGGCAAACCGGTATTGTTTTGATATAGTGTGCATGGCCCTAGACTTTGGCATGTCAACATTGTTTAAAGAACAAGGAACGTGTGCCCACTGAGGAGCAGTTATGATGGACAGATTTCCAAGGTCTCTTCTCGGCACCAGCGCTGCAACGGGTGACAGAAATAGGAGGCTGTAAATGTTTGGGTTTCTGTGTGTGGAATCGAGAGACCCTGTAGCTGTTGCTGGAACAGGGACTTCAGCTGCTGGAGTTGGGCGGGACCATTCTCTTTTGCCCTGAGCACTTCAGAGGCTGCTGGGACTCTGTCTACCCTGCAATGCCTTTTAAATACTACCAACAGCCAGATGGCTCTAAAGAAAAAACAAACAAACTAACTCCTCCAAAAAAAAACCCCTCACTGTGTTTTGGAACAAACTGATGCTTAGGTGCTGAAGTTTGGGTTGGACTAATGTTGCTGACCCTGTTTGGCATCACAGGGAATGCTTTGCTTCTAAGTTACTTACGTGAGCAGTAGAGTGATTTTCTCAGAGTGTGCCTAGGGAGTGACTTTAAATGCCTTGCTCCGTTTGGTTCCGAGTGGAAGATGTGTATAGGAGCCAAAAAAGGTCCTTTTTAAGATTTTGTCCGTTTTTCAAGGTGGAATTTCAGATGAACTGTCTAATTTGGCTTGTCACAGCGAGTGACCCTTCTGCCTCTCTCACTTGACTGCCACACAGTAGCTCTGAGCATGGCAGCAGCATCTGTTAGCCAGCTTCACAACTGGAGCCTGAAAGTGGTAGAACAAAGTTGCCAAGTTTCAAGTAGAGTTGCTGGTTATCTTGGAAACTGTGCTGGAGAACACAACCACAAATGATTTTGCCAAATAATATAGAGTATTTATTTAGTCCAGCTCTCTGATTGCTGTTAAGGCAGTCAGCCAGCATCGGTAAGTGTTGTGACATCATTTTGAAAGGCAATGTGCTGGTTCTGAAATGGAGTGGGATGCACTATGATTCATTATTATAAAAAAAAAAAAAAAAGCTGTAGTCTGAACAGAGATAAAGCATATGACTGCATCATGGCTGAAAGCCAAAAAGGGAATTATATGAATCAATCATACTTGTAGCATTATTCTGGTCCCATACTCCATAAGGCAGTGAATACTTTCTTACTCATTTAATGATGTTCTGCAGAAAAAAAAAAATCCTTTTGAATGCTGTAACTGGTAACAAGTTGCCATAGTTCCAGTTGTTACACTTGGAGATCGTCACTGCTTGCATGTTTAATTTGCATAGCTTGTCCCAATATCCTAGATAATAAAATGTTACAAACGGAAAGTACCATGAGTAATCGTCTTCTCAGTCACCCACTGAAGTCAGTTTTGCCTTCCCTTAGGGTAGACAGGTCTCTTGGGGGGAAAAAGGAAAAAAATCACCTATTTTCCCAAGGAACTGAATTGCTCAGTGGGTGGAGACAGAGGTGGTGGGGTTACAGAGTAAAATTCTGAACCTCCATCATCAGCTGGACTAATCCCAAGGACATCTGATAACTGACCCAAAAAAGCTGTTTGGATTAAAATCCTGGGAACGTGCCTCATATTAAGTGGCAGCAAGTAACAGGAGGAAGCTAGAGAAAAAACAGGTTTGAGAAATGGGACGAACAGTTAGCTGTTCTTCCTATGGATCTCATGCTGTTCTTGAAATGAAGAAAAATAAATGCCCTGCCTTATAAAAGAATCAGAAAGAATGTTCTGCTGGTTGTTCATGGGGAAGGATTTTAAAGCTGGGGACAATTTAAAGAAAGTTGCTAAGTTTTGAAAAACACTTTAACAATTAAAAGGTGTAAAATTTTAGATTCCTGTCTGTCTTTTCAAGCAGGCTTGTTCATCTCTGTCAAACACCTTCCAGAAAGCTGAATCATCCTAGCAACCTGAACAAAATTCAGGCTGTCCTTCAAAACCAAAATTTTCCATGGAGGTGTGGATTCCAAGTTGGAGTGTTGTTGCCTCGTAGCATGCATATGGCAAGAAATCCCAGCAGGATTATTTTTACAAATAAATAAAGGCTTACAGTATCAAGGCTTCAGTTTGACATAATTCTTGGTGTGTGTCTTTTTTTTCCTATTAGAGATAAATAAAATAAAGGTGGCTTTTCTATCGCAGTGGAAAAGGAATAGTTTGCAAGAAAGGAAAATTCAGCATTTTAATCTCAATCAAGTACAGGCTGTCTTTTAAGACTGTTTCGAAGAAGTAGCAAGGAGGTGAGCAGGTGAATGGTTAGATAGCTGAGATGACCAGGAACAGCTAAATCAACAAATACCCCTTGGAAGCGTCTTCCCTGGGTACAGGGCAGTAGCTTCGTCACTTTCTGATTAATTAGTGTGATGCAATTTAGACAACATGAAATACCTCCGTGTGTTCTACGGCATTTGTATTCTGTGTGGGTTCCCAGTGTGTGAACATAGGTTTCACCAGTCGCATGCTCAGCAGAGGAAAACTTTCCAGGTTTCAGCTGATTTTTTTGCAGATGTCTGAAGAAGATAACGACTTCTGCAATCTTTACTCTACATGTGCTTCCATATCTTACCCTAACTTACATTCCAATGACTAAAATTTAACCAACTTCTCTGCTTAATCTCCTTCCTAATAATGCACAAGCAGTCCAAGCTTCCGTTGCCTTTCGCCGTGCTGGCGTGGGGGGCTGTAAGTCACCCCGCATGGCAGGCGCTCTGGCTGCGGCGGTGCCACCGGCGTACGGGCGGGTGGGTGCTGGGGTCAGGGCGATGACTCTCCACGCGGTTGCACGCACGTGGTTAGAGTGTTTACAAACAGTGTCCCGGCCTCCTCGGCAGCTGCCTTGACGCAGGCAGCGAGGACCGAGTTCTAGGAATGTCCCCGGTCCTCACGGGTGGCGGAGGGGGAACAAAAACAAAATAAAAAATGCAGAGTTTAAGAAAACATACCGTAGCCTGGGTTTTGGCTGAGCTTTCTGCCTCTGCGTTGCATTCTAGATCATCGGTTCCTTTGTCAGATGCTGCTGTCTTTTCCCCCCGCCCCATCAAATGTGATTTGGGCTGTGTTGATGAGTTTGCTTGGAACAGACTGACCCCTAAGTATGAGACAGGGGTTGAGGGAGTTGTTGCAAAGGTTTCAGATTATTTCTCTGCCCTCCCTTCACCTTTTAAAAAGTTTATAAGGTATTCAATCCCCAAAAGCTTTCATGACAAAACAGCTTTTTGCAATACAAGAATCCCACTGTAAATGGTTATATACTTTTTCCTTAATTAGGCATGACTCACTGCCTGTTAGAATACTAGAACAATTCCTTTTTAAAAGAACAAAAAAGAAATTGTGAATCCTAAGTTTATAACTAAAATCAAATAGCTGAAAGTCTTTATTACTTAATGAGACATGTTGACACAGAGGCGTTGCTGTTACGAAAGCTAATACCACTGGAAGGCAAGTTTTGGATCTCTGTTAGACATAAGCTTCATGGAGATTTCTGCATTTAATCAACCAAACAAATAATACCACCAATCTGTTGTTTGTTTTGGTTTTTTTTTGTTGTTGTTGTTGTTGTTTTTGTTTTTTTTAAAAATGAGGGGGCAGAAGTAGTGGTAATGATTGGGGTTGTCTTGCCAAGATGGTTTCAGGAAGCACTAACGGGAATACATAGTAGCTGCTCAGAAGCAGCCAACTGACAATGTGTTTCATGCCCTTCCCTGTGGTCCTAAAGCAAAGCTGTCAGGCAGGTTCTGGTCTCTGGAGGTGCTTGAAGCCTATGCCTTGGGTGCAATGTGGGACCCTGCTAGAAGAGGTTCTGCTCCTCATCCAGAAACATTTTCCAGTCATATCCACGTTTTTCAGACTTTCTCACGTACTTTTGCAGCAAACAGTCAGGACGGTGTGCGAAGCACATCACTTGCTTTACAAAATGAATCCTAAGAATTGATTTTTCTTGTAGGAAAGGAGATACTACAAGTGTGTCTTCCATATTTTGAATTTGTCTAGACGAGTCTTGGTATTTACCATCATACAACAGAGTATGAATGCCAGTCCACAGATCTTGTTATACATGTGACTTATGCTATTAGTTGTATGTTCATGTTGGTTGCTTCCATTTTATGTTAATGTTGATTACAATCACTGTGGTTTTGTTATTATGCTCCAGTGGCCTCTTTCTCACCTGTCTTCCCATTTCTGAGACACAACTGTTTAGGTCATATCCAAAACCCGCCTCTGTTTCACTGGGCTCTTCACCTCCTTTGGTTTTCTTTCATGGCTTCTTTTTGACCCACAGCTCCCATTGCTCTCACAGCAGCTGGGTAGCAGAAGGTAGCAAGCAAGAATAAAGAATATATGACAGGATACGTGACAAAGGCATTTCTGAGATCGCACTGAGTATTTGTTCCTTCTGCCACTTTTCGTGCTGTCGGTGAGATCAAAGGGTAAATGTTAACCCTGGGCCTGATGCTGACAGGAGAGTTTTTGCCCTCAACTTCAGTGTCCTTTAATAACTTTCCGTAGTTGTCCCTTAGCATGAGAGACAACAACTGTTCGTGCAGCACTCACCCCCATTTCATGCCCCTGATACTTTTTTTTTTCATCTTTGTCTAATCTGTTTGTTCTTTCAGTGCTACTTCACTTGTGTTTGAAGTCACATACTTTGAAGTTATACAATTTTTGTACTTGCCAAAGGACACAAAACTCTTCTGGCTCTTATGTAAGCAAAAAGGAGAAAAGAATGATTGCATATTTCCTCTTGTGTGCAAGTAGCATTGCTGTCCTGCTCATGGTAAAATGAGGAAAACTAACTGTTGCAGTAAAGCAGGAGTTGCTTCCCTTCCCTCAAAGTTAGTGAAGTTCACAGAAGTGAGGTAGTTTGTTGAAGCTTAAAGTGCATGTATAACTTAATAAAAAGAATGCAGTTTATCCCTGAAAGAGAACATATGAAAGCTGGAAAACACATTGGACTTGCCTCTGCCAAGGATTTGGAGAAGTGGGGTTCTCTGTGTGTATGTATCAGACCTTAACATACTTTCTTTTCAAACGACCAACATTTTGTGCCCACTGCGCTCCTTTGCTTGTCTGTCTGATTTCAAGTTTGTCTGCCCAAAAAGGTCTGAAGTATTAATAAAATGGCAACAGTAAAAGTCAAAACCACAAAAGCTGAACAGGTGAAAAGGGTCAGATTTAACCCTTCTTTAACTCATATTACCAGTAGACATTTTTTTGGGAAAGAAAATCTACGCTAGTGAGTCTCCATTCCACTCACAGTCAGTTTGTGAGCGTACACATCTCATACCCTGGAGCAAGTGAAAATACTGACCAAATAGGGAAAAGCACTCTTGATATTGAAAAACATGAAAAATGCACAAAACTGGAAAATACAGCCTGTCAGTTCTCTGTTGGTTTTGTGTCACTCTCCATACATTCCACAGAACACTTGTTGTCTTTAAATAAGTTTGGACTTGTACTTTTCTGCTTCCCAGTCATCCTTAACGCGAAGAAGAAGCTTTTGTAGGTGTGATAAAGTAGTAGGAAAAATAAGAATCATGCTGATTTATTTTCTTTCTCTTTCTTTATTACTATGTGTAGTGCCTGAGAAGTGAGTGACCATGCAGGAAAACAGATTTCTATGTATTTTTCCACTGTGCCTGTGTTGTGCTGTTGACAATACATTAGGTGTAGGTGGGTATTGGTTTTTTTTCCCAATGCTGTCAGATGACTTGTGATCCTGCAAACTGATGGCAGCCCTTGCCATTTTCACAAAGCCCTATTCATTTTCCTTGGGCTCAGAGAGCTGTAATAGTCTGCCTATGTAAAGACACTTGCAGGAGTGAGGCACCTAGTTAGTCACTTACTTTGTAGGAACTGAAAAACAAGAACAGTAGTTTGAGGGGTATTTTCTAGTTCTTTAAGGGGGACAGAGAGGAAATGGATGGAAGGACTTAGAGGCAGGTATAGAAGCTAAAAACTGAGTTTTACTTTAAAAAACCTCACAACACCTTTGCAAATTAACATGGGAATTTTATTTTTTTATTTTTTTTTGCTATAAAACTAACTCTTGCTGATGGTTGGAAAGTTTTGCCTCTGGAAGAGTGAGTCTGTAACTGCTTACTGAATAGCTGCTTTTTGTTGAAACAACTGCTACTAGCTGGTTGGAGATATTTTGTTGGACAAGCCGGAGCATGAGTCTAATTCAGGATGGCAACTAAATATAAGGAGAGTGGATAGAGTGAAATTAATTATTGCACATTAGGAGGCACCTCATATCCCAGCCACGAAACAGAATCCCACTGTGCTTGGGGCTGTACAAACATGAGCCATTTTTGTTCTCTTTTGCTTTTTAATTCGGTAAAGGAGACAGAGAAAAGGGGTCTGGCAGTGCACAAGGGGCCAGAGTGTTACTAACTCTTGTTTATAATGCAAAGCAGAGGCAGGAAGCTCCCTTCCAAAAAACTAAATATTTGCAGTAAATAAAGCAAAGCTGCTGTTGCTACCTTCAGTGTGTGTGTGTCTGTGTATGCTAAGAGGAGTTCCCACCCAGCATTGCTGCTGTCTTTTCTCTCATGCTAATATTAATGAGCAGGCAAAACATGCAGAGAGTAAGAGAAAGGGTACAAAAGTAGGAAGCGACAACTGGGAGCCAAATCACACAACATGATACAAACCCTGCTGGAGCCATTCATGTCTTTTTTTTTTTTTTTTTTGTGACCCTGAAAGACATACAGGAAAGCTGTGGTATAGCTGGGAACTGAACCCGTATCTCCTAAGCCCCAGTGCTTTACTCATGACACCCTCCTTCCTGCTCATTCAGAGGTTTACAGACAGTTTTCTCTGCTTACTAAGATAACAGAAGTATCAATTTTAAGAAACAGAAACTAGACTCAGAAACAAGTAGCTTTTCACTTTTTTTTTTTCAGAAGTTGGTTTTCAGTAGCATTTTCTGTTGATGGACAACACTTCTTTTTTTTTTTTTTCTGCACAAGCCTTCAGACCTTTAAACGAGCAGTGCTCATCCAAAACAACCCAGCAAATTGAATACTGTTGTTTATCTCCTCAGGGAAAGGATGCCGGTCTGACTGCAGCACTGCTGAAACCCTCCACTCCGAGTGAATAAGGGTGCAGGAAAGGATGTTATCTCAGTCCTACTGGCACTGCAGAGGTGTCCATGCACCTCCAAACAAACATGCAGAGTCTTACAATGAGCTAATTATAATCTAAAACAGTATGTTGTGTCAGTTAATTGCAGTGTGTGAAACAGTGTTGTAATGTCATTTCAATAAGTAGGTACTCCAATAACTCCCATTAACCTTTAATACCCTTGATCCTTCTATTCATTCAGGCAAGATTTCCCACAGTCTGCAAACTATTCCTGTACATCAGTTTCAACCTACCACACGACTCCTGTTTTGATCTGGTTTATTGATTAAAGGTTTGTCAGAGTTCATGAACCCTCAGGCCAACCCTCAGGCCAACACCATACTCAGAAGAAGGGCTTAAAGGAATGAAAAAAAAAAAAAAACACAACAAACAAGCAAACCCAATTTTAATTTGTTGTCAGAAATCTCTCTGCTGGAGATTCATGGCTTTCTGTGCAACAACCACCTGTTATCTCCTAGACCTGAATTGGAGACAGTAAATTTTAATGTCTGTCTCTGGTCTATGGGAGTTCCTTTGCTGTGGGTAGTCACAGCTCAGCCTGCTTGGGTTGGTATGTAATGCATTTAACCGAGAGCCTACCCTAAGTAACTTCAGCACATTCACAGACTCGTGATACAATCCATGATGAAATGCATTTGGAAATAAAATCCGATGGGTCATTTAGCTCATGCAGCATCTCTGGATGCTGACAGAGGCATTTGACTGTGAAGGACAGATGGATTTTTCCCTGACACGTTTAGAGATCTGATAGCACTGCAGACTACTTTGGAAAAAGTAGTGGAGTGGGAGAATTTGGACTTGCTTTTCCCCCCTCAGGTTGCTGCTTTCCCCACGGCAGTTTGGAGGC
>NW_008625937.1:10178-12106 GCF_000691845.1 Merops nubicus
CCCGCTTACAGACACCCTGCCAGGCATCCTGCGCGAGAAGGTGCCGCAGGGCTGAGTGCCCCTCGCATGGCTCGTGGGAGCCCCGGGGCTTCACCTGCAGTCATGGCCAACGGCGAGGTTCCGATGGGCTGGCGGAGTCTGCTGGCTCGTTTGGGTTTGCTTGCTTTACATTTAAGCAATGTTCAGGCCAGGGGTTTAGAACAAGGTCATCCATGGTGACCAGGCATCCTGCGCGAGAAGGTGCCGCAGGGCTGAGTGCCCCTCGCATGGCTCGTGGGAGCCCCGGGGCTTCACCTGCAGTCATGGCCAACGGCGAGGTTCCGATGGGCTGGCGGAGTCTGCTGGCTCGTTTGGGTTTGCTTGCTTTACATTTAAGCAATGTTCAGGCCAGGGGTTTAGAACAAGGTCATCCATGGTGAGTCAAAAATAGCAACTTTATTGCTCGATAGAGTAGCAGTGCTGGAGAGCGCTGGCCAGACGCGCACACCGCAGCGAGGAAGGCGCTCCTCTGCTTTCCAAGAGATGCTGTTGGGGGATGGGGCAAGACGTACAGTAGGGCAGGATTTCAGAAAGCCTCTGGGAATGAATGGGCACTTTTTTTTTTAATTTACCGCTAACAAACTGGGCGCCACTTCTTGTCCAGGTTTAAGAGACGGGTCTCAGTGAAACACAAGTAGCTTGTAGCGGCTCATATTTGAAAGCAGTTACGTTATCACCCTTCAGAGAAGACCGCCTTGGTGTTGCTTTGTTTTAGCAGGCCACTGGCATACAGCAAGAAATAGGTCTGAACAGCTGTGTGTTGTTGCATTAAATGGCCTCCCATATCTGAGGCACAAAAAGACAAAGCATGCTGCTTTCCAGCCGCTCAGCTAAAACTGTATTGACTGACTTTTTGCTGCTCTCCTCACGAGTTCAGAGTTCAAGGATTCATGTATCTACTGTACCTTGAGTTCAGATAACAAGATAGAACTGCATGGAGGGAAACAAACAGAAAAGTTCACGTTCTTCAAAGCCAAGCATTTTTCTGTGCTTGTTCCCCTGTTTTGTTTCGGGGTGTGCACTGTTTATTCTTCTCCTTTTGTTTTACTCTCCTTCCCGGCACCCCCTCCCGCTTACCCTCTGCGGTGCGCACACCCTCCTCCAGCCGCCTCGCTGCTCTGCCTGGCCCAGAAGTGCAGACTCAGCAGGGACTGGTAACACTTTAACTCCTTGTCCCAGTCTGGGCTCTTCCGGCAAAGGTCAAAGCAAATGAGACTTACAACTGCACTCCAAACAGAGCTGGTGTAGCAGGGAAGGATGGCAACTGCAGACTGTGTCCCTCTCCCTCCTTTTTATTTTTTCTTGAAGGTTATGGAGTGCGTGGCCAGGGTGAGCTGAAAGTTTGGGTGACTGTATCTGCTAATTTCTCATTAAGAGGAAACGAAAGACTTGTGACTTTTGTATGTACTGGCCGTATCTAGCTTCATGCAGCCTCTGCCGATACACAGAAATCGTTTAGGACCTACTTCCTCAAATGCCTGAAACACAGTCCTCATTTCACTAGCGCAAAGACAGCAAAACGCTATTACAGACACAAAGTCTCGGTTATCTGTCTTTGAAGTCATTTTGGAAACTTTGGCAACGTGCCATTATACAATTCTTTTCCCTAATAGCCATAGTTTTGCATTGTGTTGCAGGACCACGCCAGCTCTAATTTCAGTGACTTACAGCAGAAATTTTGTTTTATTTTTCTTGAGAACGATTCAGCGCTGCCATTTGCCAAGAGATGGAACCTGCCTGGACGCCATCGACATTAGCCTACGTCCACGTGTGCCACACATGGGGGCAGAAAGGTTCCCGTGTGCCCCTCGAGCAGCCCACCACCGCCGCGGCCTTCCATGGGGCCGAGGGGCGCGCCGGCGAGGGAGCTGGCGCTGGTCGGTGACGCC
>NW_008625938.1:0-821 GCF_000691845.1 Merops nubicus
GATCTGCCTGGAGCAGCCTGCGGGGGCAGGGGCGAGGCGCTGGGAGCTGCTGGGAGACCTGCCCCAGGAGCCCAGCCCGGCCCCGCCCGGGCGGCGGGGGGACCTTCTGGGAGAGGGGAACGGGAGGAGGAAGTGTTTGGGAGGGGTTGGAGATCAGCTAAAGCGCCCGGAGGACATCCAGGGAGAGGTCCCCAGCCTCTCCCTGCAGGGGAGGAGTCAGGAGTCAATCCCATGATGGTCCAAAGGAGCCTGGACTGTCCCTGAACCCACTTTTATCTACCAAGTGGATCAAATGCATCAGTTGTTCATCAATTGTATCCATCAATTGTATCCATCAATTGTATCCATCAATTGTACCCATCAACTGTATCCATCAACTGTACCCATCAACTGTACCCATCAACTGTATCCATCAACTGTATCCATCAGTTGTGTGTTTGTTGCTTTATTCTTTTAGGAAAAGTGAATTCTGGAAAACATCCCAATAGTTTAAGGTCAAGAACCCAAATCCCACCTGCCTGCCCCTCCACCTCCATCAGTCATTTTGCCTCATTTTGCCTTTTTACTCAGCCCTTTTCTTTCCTGCTGCCACCCCAGGGCAGAAAAAACATGTCTGCAAAGGATCCTCTTCTGCAAGGGGTGAGGTTGGGATGGATTACATGAAAAAAAGAATCTTTATTACAGCAGTAGGTGGCCCAGGAGGGACCCAGCGTGGCTTTGCCAACTCATACCTCACACTTTGGGGTAGCTGGAGAACATCTGCCCCCCCAGATACTCACAGAAGTCAGGTGGCATGTTCTGAATCACTAATAACAAAAGCT
>NW_008625939.1:0-605 GCF_000691845.1 Merops nubicus
CCCTCCACACACCAGGGCGATGACTCCGCAGTTGGGGCTGGGGAGGAAGGAGCTGGAATTTGGAAGCAGAGGGAGGGGGCAGCACCCAGGCCAGGGGGATTTTGGGGGGTCCCCGATATATTTGGGGTCCAGTGGACTGGGGGGCACCAACCCCCACCCCACCCTCGTCCATTTTTTTTCCAGATTAGGGGTTTTTTTTAGTCCCAAAATGGCAGGAATGGAATCGAGCTGCCACCAGCTCCACAGGGGATGTGGAGTTTGGCCCAGGCTGCCCTGGGGGGGTTTTTGGGGCACCAGCCCTGGAGGGGGGCAGAAAACAGATGGACGTGGCACCTGGGGACGTGGTTTGGTGGCCATGGGAGTGTTGGGTGGATGGTTGGACTCAATGGTCATGGAATTGTTGGGTGGATGGTTGGACTTGATGGTTATGGAAGTGTTGAGCTGATGGTTGGACTTGATGGTCACTGGAGTTTTGGGTTGATGGTTGGACTCAGTGGTCATGGAATTGTTGGGTTGATGGTTGGACTCAATGGTTATGGGATCATTGGGTTGATGGTTGGACTCAATGGTCATGGAATTGTTGGGTGGGTGGTTGGATTTGATTG
>NW_008625939.1:1020-1457 GCF_000691845.1 Merops nubicus
GGGTGGACTTGATGGTTATGGGATCACTGGGTTGATGGTTGGTCTTGATGGTGACGGGACCATGGGGTTGACGCTTGGCCTCGATGCCCTCAGAGCCCTTCTCCAACCTTCCTGATTCCACCCACTGACCCTCTCCCCGTCACCGGTGAGTGGGGAAACTGAGGCAGGGCACCCACGCTAACGAGAGCTCCGCTAACGACCCCGGGGCTGGGGCTGGGGCTCCTGCAGCCATCAGGGGGGGGCTGGGTTGGGGGCCTGGTGCTCCCCCAGCTGCTCACCCCGATTCAACGGGGGGGGACCGTAATCCCCTCATTAAGAGATGTCTCATTAAGGCCTCGCTAACGAGCTCGCTCAGGGGAAGGATGCCAGCGCTCTTTCAATATTTTTCTTGCCCCCCTCCCCCCACCTCATTAGTGATTAGGGATTTTTATTTCCCC
>NW_008625940.1:0-8757 GCF_000691845.1 Merops nubicus
ATTATAATAATTATAATAGTATATATTAATAGTGAAAGTTATTAATGTTTTTAATTGCTTTAGTTACGTAATTTAATACCACAGTAATAATTAAATGGTAGGCTGTGCCACTTCCAAACTCGGCAAGCACAAATTAGGAAGACTAATGTATCTCTTCCTAGAGATGTATATATCTGAAGAAGATGAATATCTTCATGGATGAGAGAAACAGAGTGATTATCATATTTACAGAATATAGGAAAATAGTTCTGTGATTTGTACTTTGAGAGTAATTAAATCTGCTTCTGTTAAAAGCTTGTTGAGAATGTGAGGTTTGATTTTTATCTCCTGCTAGCTGAGGTCACTTCTGCAACCTGATGACAATGTTTTTACCAATATAGTCTGAAACAAATTGAGGTCAGTGTACATTTTCTCACAGCCTTGCTCTCAGATTTCTTCCATGAACTGCAGAAGGTTTCAATTTACTGAAGCACTGAAGTAGGTAAGATCCAATCAAAGTAAAAGCAGAATCAATAAATGCTAACCTCAGAGGGCTAAATAGCAGTGACATCAGTCAGGGGGAAAATTTGTTTGCAGATCCAAAATACTATTGCTCTGTACCCACAAGAAATGCAGCTATATGTGTTTATATTACTTGTTTGAGTAAATGTATTTAACATGTTTGACAAGCAACAAGATAGATTTTCTATCTAGGATAGGAATTCACCTATGTGTTTTGGCAGAAAATACAGGCAATCCGTGGAAACTAGCTGGATGCCAATATTCTGTAATATATTTCCCATTGTTTTATCTCCTAACATTTAATGTTTGATATAAATGAATACTACATTTTTAAACACAATTATCAATAACATATGCATAATTTTTTCACAAAACCAGTTCTATATTGAATTGGCCACACAAATTTGGTAAAAATGAATCTTACTTTTTTTTTTTTTTTTTTTTTTTTTTAAAAAACAAAAATGTAATTTTGCATACAAATTTTAAAAAAAAAAAAAAAAAAAAAAAAAAGTTTCTTTTTGTGTCAACATTATTATATAGAATTTATAACCAAAGAGAATAAGTGTTATTTGTAGTTATGGAAAAATTGTGTGTGTCTGCTTTTAAGCTGGCTTTTAAAAGAAATCTGATTTTATTTTTTAGTTGAGTATCAGTTAAACTGCATTATGCTCAGTCGACCTCTGTTGAGTCAGCACTCATACAAATTCCTTTCTCACTCTTCAGGAATTTTTATATATCAGCATTAACTGTGATTTGCCTTTTCATTCTCCATCAATAGTAAAAATATTTATTTTTCTATCAAAGGTAAAAAGTAGTTTCATATTCTTACTATTCTTTTTTTTTTAAAATAGTCAAAATGTAATTTGGCATAATTATTTTCATTACAAAACAAAAATTGGATGAATTTTTTTTTGAGCATATAACTTTCCTGTGAGATGATATTTCAGTGTTTATGTTTTTTTACAGCTTTCTAACAACCATGTCCTTGTTCTGTATAAGGAAATTTTGTGGCATCCTATGTTTAATCACTTGTATTTTTATTTAAAATTGGAGTTTAATTAAAAGAATAATAAAAAAATTTAAAACCTCAACACCGTATCACAGAGTTCATAAATGATCTGATTATCACTTAAAACACATCAAAACCTGTTTGTTTTTTTTTTTTTCTCCAAGATTATCCTGTTCCACTTAAAGACTTAATATGGCAAAAGCACTGTCTGAAATGACTAAAATGATCCTGCCTAAAATGTCTTTTACTGTGCCTGCTCAGAAAAAACAATTGAACAAAGTGTTTGTCAGGTACCATGTGACTATGCAGTGACACCCTGGCTATCTTTGGAGCCTCTTACTGGGGTTCGGATTAGAGGAATGGAGGTCAAAAGTCCTTTGGAAATCTAGCACCTGGCCATGCTGGATCAGACCAATGGTTCATCAGGCTCTCTACACTGTTTTCATAATTGGTCTGTAGTAGCTGTTTCCAGAAGAAAATAAAATCATGACAAGCGCATAGTGAGATCTCCCTGTATTCTCTCACATCTGAAATACATTGTTTCAATTAGTCTAAGAAATGCAAAATCTGCCACATGGAAATCTGTACTTTGATATAGCATAATATAAATACAAACAGCTCTGCTGAGAATATGGCTATAAGCATGTATATGAATAAACACAAGTCAAAACTTCTCACTAAATAAATATCTCCCCTCTCCACCCTGAGCACTACAACCCAGTGATTTGGTGGGATGTCCATTATAATATCATCACATCAATGATTTTGGAGTATTGATTCATGAAGACTTGCAACAGAATTAATCTAACAACCGTACATTTGTTTTCTTTTTCTTCCTGATATCTCACTAAACCATAAAAACAATATTCATAAATTACTTACATATTTATATATTATTATAACATAATTATGACATATTTCCTAATAAAGGTAGCATATTTTAGAACTCATGATGTTTGAAAGATTTTTTCCTGTATTTATTAATGTTCATCATAAAATCACAAAAATAGGAGAATGGATGTAATTGTAAGAGGTTACTCAGTCCTCCTTTACTGATGGATAATAAAACATAACTTGACTATAAATATAACCAGAGATAAATATCTGTTCAGTTCTTTAAAAATGTATTCTAAAATCCCTTTGTTAATGTGCCCACACAGTCCACTGTTTTTATTACATTGATTTTTTTCTTAACACTTAATAAAAACCTTTTCTTTTACCACCAGAATGAGGACACCTGGTTATTATCCTTTTCATGGCAGTATTTTCAGTCTGCTAAATAAAACAAAACTGGTGTCTTTGACCTTTCCTTTTTAGCTATGTTTTCAAATTTTCTTGCTTATTGTCTCCTATTTTGACTGTAGCTTTCTTTCAAAGTGGGTGCAAATGAGACAGAAACTTAAGACAGAACAATTATAGTCTGCATTTAAAGCATATGGAAACGACAGTTTGGTTTCTCATAAAGAGAATCACTTCTCTGCCACCAGCAATGGTTAATTTATGGAGCACTGTGGGCCTCCGTTGTTTGAGGAGTAATATTGCTTAACTATTTATTCAGCATTTTCGGTTGGTGGATTTTACATAACTGAACTGTAACACTGTCCTACTGTTAAGTGTTGTTTTTCTTGTTGATTTCAAAATATCTTTATTTTGTCAACTTTAAAATCTGATCACCTAGTGTAGTTGCAACCCTTCTAATTTGATTTACTCAGATTTGTTATGTCATCAATAATTTTTAAAATATGTTCTGTATTCTACCAGCTAACTCAATAAAAGGACTAAACAAAACTGGGTCCAGTGAAGAATACTTACATACTCAGCAGTCAAAAACTCTCATCTATTCATTCAGTGTGGTTTTTAATGAGTTCTGTTTCTATTTCTGAGTATTTTATCTATATTTCTCTGCTTTGATGTTAAGAATGTCATCTTAGATGTTACCAAAGCTTTTTTTTTTTTTTTTTTTTAAAGGAAAAAAAAAAAAAAGGAACCATAATTATTTCCTCTTGTTACCTTCTAGGCTAGTTATCTTATAAAAGAATATTTGATAATTATGTCCTAATTTGTTAATAAGACCCAAATGCTTTATAATTGCATACTGAAAATCAATTATTAATATAAAAGACACTGCAGGTTAAGCCTAATAGTTCTTGGTTCATATAATGTGCCTTTGTCTTGTCAATGTCACTTAAATATTGATAACTTCCAGGAGCAAAAAGCAGACTTAATTTTGCAAGCACGGACCAGGAAAATATCAGAATGATTTGTGCTGAAATTCTGCTGGAGAGCTAAAACAACCTTGATCCTAAAATAAGTGCTAGCAAGATTCACTTATCATTTTCTTACTACTTACAAAATTGGCATGAAAATGATAATTAGTGTTTTCTTTCCAAAAGCCATTTCAGCTGCTGAACAATTCAATGATGTCCAATCATCACTGACTGCATTTGTTACTTGATTTGACCTGTACAATTTCAGTCTCCAAGGAGAGAGAGTCATATTATCTGCTTACGTAATATGACATTAAACATACAATAGAAGTACTACATCCCAATCCACAGTCATAAAAACATATGGAAACTGAGCATTCTATTACTTAAATATAAGTAATGTTTCATACAAAAGAATATTTTAAAGAGTTGTTAAAATAAAAATCAGAGATTCCAATTCAGTACTACATTTATATATACAAAAGATGTGATGTAGTCCCAAATCAGAAATGGTATTTGTTGTTGCACATAAACATTATTTCCTGTTTAAAGACATAAAAAGTATGGTGCAAGAAGTTTAAATAAAATTTTAGTTCAAAAGAAAAAGCAGTACATGTATCAGGTATAAAAGCTGTACAGAGTTTCAGGGCTTTTTTGTTGTTGGTTGGTTGGTTTGAACAGATTTCATTAATAGTAATTGTTTAAATATAAAACTTCTAGAGTTCAAACCATAACAAAATATGTTCGGATGTTGGAATTACTGTCTAAAAATAAAGCAGATAATGGTTAGTCAAACTACACTCTTTTCAAGGAGATGGGCAGGGAAGGAATATTTTAGAAGCTTACGTATATTTCTGCAGTCATAAAAGTGTTAGCATTTTCCATTCTCTTTGCTGCACTTGAACTTCAGGTTGCGCAGTAAGCACGGCATGACAAAGGTACCTGAGGGTATAATCACTGTTATATACAGGGTCTTCTTCAGTGGTGCCTTCCACATCTGAGATACAAAATTGGTAAATGAGAGGAGGCTTTGTGGAATGTAGAGAGTCAAATATGAAGCTAGTCAAAGGACATTGCTGGGGATATTTGGTATGTCTGCTCAAGACTCTACTCAGCACAACTTACTTTTTATCAGTATGGAATTCATCAAGCACAAGTAATTTTATTTTTTTTTCCTGTACAACAGAAATATAAATGCACAGTTACAATAAAAAAGGACATGATGCATTGTAGCTGAGATATCAGCTAAGGCTTTTCGCAGTTCTATTAATTTTTTTTTTCAGAAGTTTATAATAAAAATTCACCTCTGAGTTAAACCTTGAAGCAGAGACATGTTATGTCAGTGTAATTAAGATCAATCAATTAATTTCTGCTTGATTAACAATATATATTTGTTCTGAGATATCTCAAGTAGTGGCAGATTAAATGTCTGTTATATCTCAGTAATGCAAGTTGTAAAGCATAAAAATAGTACTTTCAAGGCTTGCAGATGCACTGTACTTGTGGCATCTTGCTACAGATCCACAGCTGTGAGTTTAAACCTTGCTCTGGATCCAGGGATTGCCTCCTGAACTCCTGCTCCACGACATGAACTTCTTCTTAACTAGAAAGCCCAGAGTGTTGTGAAATTTCCATCTAAAAATGTGCCTCTTCTCCAATTAGTTGTCTTAGTGATTTAACTTTACTCCTGGCTGACAAACAAGTTATTTTAGTTTAACTACCAAGAACCTCTTCTGTCTAATGAGAGGATTAGCCCTTACAAGAGCAAAAGCATTTAGAGTTTTCTTATTATTATTATTACTCAAGTTATGTTCAAGGACTGTCCCAGACTGTCATCATGTCGCATTCCTTGAAATTAGTTGTTGAAAAACTATTCTACAGGTAGTTGTATTTTCTCTAGTTCACTTAGGGAATTTACTCGTTCATCATTACAGTGACTCATTTTTAGAAAATGAAGGTGGCTACACTGCACCACATCAGAATTTTATCTCCTAAAATGGCCATGTAGGGGATGGTAGAAGTAGAGCAAACATATATGACTTTTTTTTCCTAGCACATTCTCAGTGTCTTGCTAATACAGCCCAGCAGGCACTTAGTTTCCATTGTTACAGGAGCAAACTGCTAACTTGTGTTCAACTTGCTGTCTCAAATAAAACATTTGTCTCTTTTCTGTAAACCTACTTTCTAGCCAGTCAGCTTCCAGCCTGTACTGTTGCATGGTATTATTTCATCCAAGGCACAGGGCTATTGAAACTGAAGATATTTTTTTTCACTCAATCCTCTAGTCTGTTGAAAGCCTTTTCAATGGCAGCCAGTCCTTCAGAACAGAACTGTTCTCCTGTCCAGAGACATGCTGAAAGCGCATTCTCCCTCATCATGCAGACCATTAATGAGGATGTTGAACAGTATTGACCTCAGTACCAACCTTGATGAATAACTCAGACTGACGTATAATATCTGGCTAACAACTGGGTTTTGAACTGCTGACAACTGCTCCTTCAGCATGGCAATTTAGTAAATTTTTCACCCAGGTTGTCATTACATGTATCCAGATCATTTCTTTCCAATACAGAGACAGGATGTACTATGGGACACCATGTAAAAATGCTGGTAACATTAGGGCAGCCATTTCTCTTCCCCTGCCCACCAACCCAGTCTTCTCATTACAGAAGGAAATCAGTTTGATCAGGCATAGTCTGTCCTCAGTAAATGGCTATTCTCAGTCTTCCTTTTGTCCTACATGTGGCTTGATGTGGCTTCCAAATACCTATAATCTTACCCTATAATCTTCAAGGTTAGAAACACCGGTCTGCAGCTCTCTGAATTTTTCGTTCTTGCCCATCTTTAAGATGAGTGTGGCATTTGGGTTGAGTCACCAGGAGTCTTCTCTGACTGTCTCAGTCTTCCAAAGATGGTAGAACGTGATTTTGCAACATTATCGACCAGATTTCTACGTACCTTAGGAAGCTGGAATTCTTGCATTACTAATATAAGCATTGATTTTCAGGACCAAATCCAACATTATAATTTATTGAGGAAATTCTTAAAGACAGAACGTATCTAAATTTTAGATACACAACTGTTCTTTTGCTTGTTTTCTTTTCTCCTGGAAATAGAATGATGCCTCTCTGGCACCTGAAAGTTGGCATTTCATTTTATAAAAGATTGCCATTGCTGTGGTTCATATCTAAAATCACTTTCTTAAACATCTGTCTTTGGTTTTCCATAAAGATAAAAAGTGTAAGCAAAATATTGTATTTTGTCTTTTATTCTTCACGTGCTATAGCTACTAAAAAGAAATTAAATAGTCTGAATAAGTGTATTTGCAAATTAAATTATACATGAAAAATCTAAACCATAGTTATATTCCTGGTTTTACTATAGAAAAAGAATAAGACAAGTTCTTGGGAATTCCTCTTGAAAGGAATATCTTAATTCCTACATGAAAATAAATAGAGTAAAGTATTTAAGGGGATGAATAGTGTAAGCATCAATATTGTACCAACTCTCTGTAAGTAGTTAGCCACTCTCAGCACAAATGCCAGAACAAGTACTGTGACAACAGGAAGTTTTTATGACACCTCTGCCAATGAAAGGTACAGAATGTCTCTTGGAAAATCATTTTCCAGGTTATCTGGATGTCTCACACCCTGTTCAGTTGACCTTAGAATCATAGAATCATAGAATCATTTAGGTTGGAAGGGACCTCCAAGATCATCAAGTCCAACCATTGAGCTATTAGGGCTCTAAAGTCCTCTGCTAAAACAGATCAGAATCTGTCAGGGTTGGAAGGGACCACAAGGATCAGCCAGTTCCAACCCCTCTGCCATGAGCAGGGACACCTCCCACTAGATCAGGCTGCCCAGAGCCTCCTCCAGCCTGGCCTTAAAGACCCCCAGGGCTGGGGCCTCAACCACCTCCCTGGGCAACCCATTCCAGGGTCTCACCACTCTCATGGTGAAGAACTTCTTCCTCACGTCCAGCCTGAATCTGCCCACTTCTAGCTTTGCCCCATTCTCTCTAGTTCTCTTGTTACTCGGTATCCTAAAAAGACCTTCTAGAAATCCATTCCCTATTAATGAGTAAAAGGGAGTGAATTGCTGTTAAAAGCAGGAATCTACCACTACAGTCAGTAGACATGATGGTTCAAGAAGGAAAGAACTACAGAGCACAGCTGTAAATAAAATTTAGTTTTGACATATATATATAAGAATTATTTATTTATTTATGAATTATTAAATCCTCTCCCTATATTCACATTTTTCCTGTTTTTGAACTAATCTACCATCAGATAATATTGCAAATTAAATATAAAAAAGCATATAGTTTGTAATTCTAAAACTAATTAATTCCTCTGCCTGATGTAGAGATATACCCAAGAAGTGAACATGTTATTAAGATACAAAAGGAATTAAGTGATGATAAATATAAAAATATTAGATTCTCTTTACATACATAGGTACATTGACAGAATAACAGAAGCAGGATTTCACAGTTATCTTAAACTTATTGATGCACTTTAGCTGAAGGAGAGGGTCTCGGCATACCCTTTCTGTATCTTCCCTTTGCCCATGCATCAGCTTTGCCATTGCCTCTGTGATGCTGGCTGTAGCAATTACTCAGGAAATAGATGAATTTGCTCATTTGTAGAAACCCATTTTATTTTCCCCTGCAAGATTAGTTTCCAGCCAGATAACGAAGCTGATTTGACTTACTGTGGTGACCATTAATGCCAACACAAAGGAATTAACAGGATTATGCAGCTAGAGTAACACCATCATATTTAGCAGCAAAGACACTTCAGCCACTCGTGAAAACTAGACTTTGGTACAATGCTCATTACTGCAAAGCCAAAAGAAGACTAGACATTTGTTGTACTGAGAAGAATTATCTGTCATCTGAAAAAAAACAAAACAAAACAAAACAAAACAAAAAAAAAACCCAATACCAACAAACTTTAAAGATTTTGGATTGTTTTCCTTAGAACTAAATTAAAATAACGTTGAGTGTCTGAGGTATTGTCCTGGTTCCGTGTAAAAA
>NW_008625941.1:0-9420 GCF_000691845.1 Merops nubicus
TTTGGGCCGGCCCATCCGGCCAAATACCCATCCCCAGAACCTTTGTCCAGTTTAGGGATGCTTCTGGAGTTTCAGACACTTCTCTTTTCATACCTACCCCCCTGGAAGGTCTTGTCCTAAGAGAAAAACACACAAGTCATGCGGTGACCAAGAGAAGAGAGCAGCAGGGACGAGCCTGCTGCTTCCTAAAGCTCACACACACACACCCCGAGTGCAGCTGAAAACCAAGGACAACGAATATGGAATGGATCAGAAAGATAAATAGCATAAAATCAGGAACAGTCCAGTCCCACACTTGCCATTTGTTATAGAGAGAAGAAGTAAATGGGATTCACATGTCGAGCATTAGCTGGTTGTTAGTCTGTAAGATAATATTAACTTTAGTGCTTGCTGCTTTACTCCAGTTTTCCAAACTCAGTTCCAGGAGGCGCCCAGCCTGTAATTTAGGATGGCACATACTGTGTGAAAGAGGCTTTGGCACCCGGGTCTCCCAGCACATCAAGGTGATATTAACATAATAAAACTTTTGGAGAGGCAGTAGGAGCTCATAAATTAATGCATTCTACTGTTTTAATGCTAGGAGCTAACAATGAGTTTCCTGTTCAGCTGATCGTCCCCGCTGCAGCCTAACAGCTGTTTTAAAGGTGCTGTGAAATTAAAGAGAGGGAAGATGATTGTCTTTAAATCAATGTTTAATGATGTGTTATTAGAAGAAAAGTCTTCCTCCAGCAGATGTTTACATGCTGAGGATGGAGGGGAGCTTCCCAGGCTGCCTGTCTGCCTGAGGAGCAGGGGGAGATGCCCCCATGTCCCACTAGACTCACAGATGGTCCTGATGTCCCCTGTGCTTGCTCAGCACTGGGCTTGGCTAAGGTTTAACATTGGGAGAGGCTTTGCCCGGAACTTTGGGTGAGTGCTGAGAAAACTCCTCCAGGTCGTTGACTTGCTGCAAGGTTTTCAAGTAAGTTGAGTCATGACTATGAGCAGGTGACTATGGCAAGTGCTGAGAACATCCTCCTCATGTTCAGTGTGGGTCCTTCCCTCATATAGATCAGCTATGGATGCTGGAACATCCTCCAACCCAGGAATCTCTTTCTGGAGTGCTGAGCTCTGAGCAATCTCCCTTTCATCAGGGGATTGGAAGAGCTTTAGAAGGACAAACCACTAGTCAAAGACCACACAGCAAAGGTGTAGGACTGGGGCTGGCCTGGAGGCCTTTGGACTGCAAGGGTAGAGCACACGTAGACTCTATCCCTCCTAGCCTAGGAGCTGATACTTGCTGAATGTGTATTATGGACTGGAAGCTTCTCCAAGCTCTTCACTCATATGGGTTGGTTGGACTGAGGCACTAACAGCAAGCTCCAGGTTCTACCAAGTTAAAAGTAGCTTTGAGGCAAGATGTAGGAGTAAACTTTGAGATGTGGTGCTTAAGATAAGGTGGAGATGGAAGCTCTGAGTGTAAATCTTTCTGTAGGTACCTGAGTCTTGTTATTACCTTTGTGCTTGATCCAACAGCAGATGAATCAGTCTTGGTGCCTCTGCTTCAGCTTCCAGTTTAAAAGATGAATTCCAGTTTAAAACATCATAAATGTTGTCTCCCAGAGAAGACATCAGATGGATTCAGGTGTCAACACCCCACTGGGACTTGTGACCAAAAGACACCAAGGAGTGCACAGTGCTGCCAGGGGTTGAGGAGGGGACCTCATCATCAGGTGACCTTCCTGCTGCCGACTCAACCAGCATGAAACCATCCCCAACCCAGTTTCCCAAATTGTTTCCACAGCCAAACTCATATTCCACGTGATGGTGGCACAATTTTTTTCCTTACAGGAACAGAAGAACCATTTGCAATTGCTTTTAAAATTCATTCCAAACATGCATTAAAATAAAGTCTCTCTGTATTTCCAAATATAGAGAAGAAATGACCCTCCAAGCTCACTCATTCCTTTATTTGCAGCTTTCCCTGTTAGTGCATCCTTGGAACAGTGTCTAAGAGGCCACACTGCTTTGGGAGAAACTGGGATGTTTGGAACATGACTGGGTTGTAACATTTCTAAACTTCCCAGAAGAGGCAAAATTGTAAAGGAATAATCTTTCTGTGCACGTACATTTCTTTTGGAGCCAAATGGAAAGGAGAGCTCAGGAAAAAAAGAAAATGACAAATTGTTTGGAAAATATCGTCCTTCCCAAGACAGACCTAACCATACAGGGGGGAGGGAGTCAATACTGAAATTTTCCCTTTCTATTTGAGTCCAGCAGCCCTCCCATTCACTCCACTGGGAGGTTTGTGTGAGTCAGAACCTGCAGGATCATCCATTCAAGGGTAATATTTCCAGCACTTCAGTCCCCTCCCTGCTTCACTTCCCTTCCCCACTGAAAGAAGCCCCCAGATTTCTGGTAAAAGCAGCAGGATGGGACCCAGGGGTGTCCCTGTCCCTTCTCACCTCATCCACAGCCTGGCATCACCGAAGAGGAACGACAGCAGAGGAAGACAGAGCAGCTCTGTCCCTTCGAAAACCCATCTGTGAGTTCATGCAGATGATGGTGAAAAGCTAAAAAAGAGTGCTGGAGTGAGGGAAATGAAGTATGAGGACTGGAGAAGTCTTCTTTCCAGCCCTGCCCAGGCTCTTGGTGGGACTCCAGCAAGTTGTACGAGGTTTATATCCCTGCAACCAACTAACTGACCTCCCCCAAGGGCGTGGGCAGGTTGGGGCAGGAGAAGGTGTCAGGCAAAGGGAAGAAGCTATAAAAGAGGAGAGTTTAGTGGTGTTTTGGTCATGCTTGTGAGAGGCTGCTGTAGCCACGCTGGGTGGATAATGTTAGACCTGGTTTCTTTGTGGACCAAATGCAGGACACATCATTGCCTTGGTGGTTAGAGGGAATCACAGGAAACACTTGCTGTGGCAAGGAAACCCCCACGCTCCCTTTCAATCACTGAATTTAGCATCGTTGTCATCTTTAAGTAATAAACAAGCACCATATTTGTGCCCTGCCAGCTGCTGGTGGTGAGATTTATGCAAGGAGAAAAAGCTGCAGCAATTGTGTACACGAGCAGCCTGCAGAGCTGAGAGATGCTTTGGGAGGAGATGTTGGGAAAGAGCTTTCTTTTGTGTGTGTGGTTGTGTTTATTCCTTGGTGACATGCTGCTAACAAGCTGCAAACCAAGGATCACCCACAACAAACATAAACAAACAAACAAAGTTTTGTAGAGGGTGGTAACACTTAGTTTAATTCCCTGTGGCCTTTAAAAAATAATTATGGCCCTGTGTGTGACAACTGGAAAAGCCACATTGACTCCTATAAAACTGCTTGTTATTCTTCAGGAATGACATTTGGAGACGTTTCCTTATACAAAGGAGACATTAATGGGAGTAGATCTCAATCAATAAAATATTGATGCATTTCTCCTCTTTGCACGAGGAGGATTTTTGATTCTGTAGCTTGTGGTCAGCTGTTTACTTGCCAGTTAAATCACAACACATTTAATGACTTTTGAGAGATCTGTCTGAGGACTTACTGCCAAAGAACGAGATCTTGGGGATTTGGGCATTAGTGAAAAATTACTTAAGGTCTAGACATTGATCCAAGTATCTCTACTGCAGTTTATTCCATGCATTATAGATTTTTTGGGGGAAAGTGATAAATGGCACATATACCTTCAAACAAACACGCCGCCGGGGTTCTCACGGGGTAGTTGTTACATCTGGCTCCAAATGCTCTGCTGGGCTTCGTGTTATTCATCTGTGCTTGGACAGCACAGTGGTGGCTCAGCTCGTGTGCTGTCTGAATGTCATCCTGGATCTTAACCTGCCATCTATTAGACCTTGGCTTCTACTTAAAGCAGCTTCTTAGGTGTTGGTGGAAAAAAAAAACCCATATGTAGATAGAGGTACTCAAGTCTACCTTCAGTTGAGAAGCATTGAGCTTTGGGCTGAACCAAGCATCTATTTCAAGGTAAATTTGGGTTCTTTCATGAAGAGGGGGCAGTATTTTGGGAGCTGTCACTGGGTAGGTACTTTATTCCTCCTTGTTCCCTGGGGGTTTGGGTTGGGGCATGGTGAGAGGCAGAGGAAAGGACTTTGTCCTGGCCACTCTTCATCCCTGATGTCAACCAGTGCTGTGGAGCAAGACTCTCTTAGAGCTGGGACTGCCTCCTCTCCAGCCCTGTGGGACCTTCTCCATCTTGAGTTATTATTTCTGTATCTGTTGTGATTAATGACTTCCAAAGTGGTTCTAAAACTATTTAAGAGCTTGATGATCCATCTGAAAGTCATCTCCACTGTGTGCACGAGTCCCAGGCATTAATCTTTAGAGGTGACCACGCTGGCCTGTGGGTGGAAATGAGGTAAATACACATGATTTGGCAGGAGCTCTGTATCAGCCAGCACTTTCTGGCAGCGTGCACGGGGCCTTATACAGATGGAAACTGATGGCTTAATATTTTGTTACATTTTTCCCACCACAGTTATTACCTCCTAATTGCAGGAACAGATTAAACCGAAGAGCGTGCTCGGTCAGGGAGAGGCTGCCAGGTGTCAGCTTTGGGCTGTCACCCAGGGGCCAGGGGGCCAGGGACCCCTCTCCTGCTCCTATTTCCTCCCCTGGCCATGCTCACCACCAGTGGGTGAAGCTGGGGTTAACCACAGGCTGGTGTTGCACCAGAGGTGGCCTTTCTGAAGGGATTCGCACTTTCTGTGTGGTTCCAGGGACAGGGGAAGGAGGGTGCCACCAACTCTGCTCTGATCTCTCAACGTGCACCTCATTACTCGTGGACCTACCACACAAAGCTGCATGTAGGTGATCTCTTTAACTGCCAAACCAGTCCCTGAGGTCTGTGGGATTCAGCGTGGCAGAAAGGAGAGGCAGCTTCCTGAGAGCAGCCAGGGGAGCCGAGGTGGCCAAGCATCATTTTCTACCCCTTGGTGTGTTTTACAGGAGAGCTGAGGAGGCTCAAGGTGGATTTGGTAGTTGCACGTGTAAAGACCTGCTGGATCTTGTCATTCCCCAAAACTTTGTGCCTCGTGAGCTTCCTTGAAGAGAGCTCCCTTTGTACCTGCAAGTGTTCCTCCTGCCATCCTGCCCTGGCTCTCCTCATGTGCCAGAGGATATCATCCTGCCCAAGATGCCCAGACCACTGCACTTCTACTCTCCTGAGACCTCTTGATATCTTAGGCCACTGTTTCAAAGCTGGACTGACAGCTTTCTGCCCCATGGCACTTCTCTTGTTGGCATCTCCACCTCTGATTTACCACGATAACCAGCAAGAGTTCAGAGACATGTACCTCTGAAGACAAAGCAACACACAACAAGGATTTTCACCATCGTTCCTCTGCCTGCTTCCAAACCCAGCAGGGCATTTTGGTGGAAGGCAGAGACATTTTTGCTGCCTTTTTGGACAGTGTAGTCAAAATGATGCTAGACTTCTTACAGAGACCAGCTTGTCCATGGCACAGGGCACAGGCAAGTTTGTCTTCTCTGTTTGCACAAGGTAAAGCTGGACACTTCCCAGGTAGCTGGGAGGTACCATCCCAGGATGGAAACTGGCCCAGGGTCAGGAGGGAGAAGGCATTTCTGGCTGTTGCAAATACAGAACATGCTGTAAACACGTTTTCTCTGAAGGTGTGACAAGGTTGAGCTCTCTCCTGCTGACACACAACCCCACCAAACCAAAGATGTTCCTAGCCATGAAGGAGCAAGAAAAGGAAGGAGTTTGGGTGCAAATATTTGGCTTTTAGAAAGGAGATGAATTATCCATGTGTGTATATTAAAAAAACCCCAAACCTTTTAGCATTTTTGCTCTCCCAAAGGGAACATCTACAGAAGACAACTAACCTGGAGCTCTCCCAACGACTGGGCTGATCACAAGGTAATCACCAAAGCTTGGTGTAAGGTTAAAATTAAACACCTGCATGGAAGGTGTTTGCAGAAGAAAAGTCCTCATTTGCCTGTGTGTAGGAGAATTAAAGGCATTCATCCAGCTTGATGAAATACCCTGAGATCCACGGGTGTGAAAAGCATGACAATGATTATTTACTAAATATCCATATTTGTTATTCAGGAGGATTTGTGTGTGGAGAGAACGTGGAGGATCTGGTCTGGCTCTGTGTGCTGGGGCTCTTGAGGGATTTTTTGTGTCTACCACAATTAGAGATGAGGACTGAGCGAAACCTTGTGGTTTTACTCTACAAAACATTAAATTCAGCAACTGCCCACGTTTTCAGGGGAAAAAAAAATAATCATCTTGCAGAACCTATTTGAACAATATTTAAACAGCGTGGCTGGAGTGGAGCCTTTTTAAAAAGGGATCACACGTGGCTGTGAAGGGAAACTGGAGGCTTAGGCTCCTGGTCATAAAATCGAGTGCTGTGCAAGAGGGTGTCAGGTATTTTAATCCTCCTCTGTCTCCCTCAGCCTGCAGAGATAATCCACCTGCACGTCCTGCACACAGAGGTGCTTTTGTCTCCGTGTTGTTCGCAGTGGTTGATGTTTTGTGTGAAGATGTACCTGGCTGGGGCTTTTCCTGCATCCCCTTTTGGTACCTGCAGAGGAGAAGGGCAGGACATTTCCCCACTGACTTAGAGATGACACGTTTTACTGGATGAACTGCAAAAAATTGCCCAAAAGCCTTTAAGGTGTGTTTGTTTCATTGCTTACTGTACGTCTCTGGATTAGCAAATGCATTTAGATGTTTAGTTTTAAGGACCAGAGTTTATTCTGCTTCATGGTTAAGTAAACACTGGAAGTTTGGATCCACCCTACCAGATAAGACCTCTGGTTCCTCAGGTCTGGTATCCTGACTCTGGCAGGGACTCACATCTTGGCCTGGGAGAAGCTGGGGTGCTGGAGAGCAGTGGTACAACTGGGATGTGTGGGGCTGGGGTGCTGGGGCCAGCTGGGCATCCTGTGCTCCAACCCTGCCCATCCCCAGCAGCAAACCCTTTGGTTTCCCAGCCTTATATCTTCATTTATTTTAAAGCACCAGGAAATGTTAGATCTGCTTCTTCAAAAAGAGGCTCCTTGTCTTCCTCTATAGCTCCAGCAGAACTGCTGCTGTTTGGTTTCCTCCTCCTCCTGGCCAGAAATTGCTGCTTTTAAAGCCTACAGGTGGGAAAATGATTCCCCAGGCTGACTTCTGCATTTATAACCACTCCTCCCACCTCAGTGCATCTGAGCTGAGCTGTGGTTTGGTTTTTTTTTTTTTAAACTTCCACCCTTATCTGACATAGAATAACAAAACTGTGTTACAAGCCAAGATTACAAGGTATAACATGAGGTGAAACTCTAGATGGGAAATAAGGATGCATGAAAGATTTTGTACAAAAGAAGTAACCCACTGTACATAAACTAGGCAGTTGCTCAGGGCAAACCTTTAGGATCTGATGGGTTATTATCCCTGGGATCCAGTGTTAAAGAGTGTTTATTTATTATTATAGCTCCCTAGTCCTCCTCCTCCCATCAGGTCCCAGGCTTTAGGCTCCAAAAGACTCAGACAAGCCTCACCTCCCTCTGACTCTTCCTCATCAAAGCTGGATGGAAACTCTCCTGTGAAAATGAGCAGAAATCCTTCTTTTTGTGTGTGGGTGGTTTGTGTGATATAAACTTTCCTAGGTTTGACTGAAGGAACACCTTTATGCTGAACTGAGGCCAGTCCAGGCCCCTCTCAAGAGAAAAAAGGCAGCAAAAGAACACAGATATTAACTGTGAGCTTGCAATGCTCCATTTTTTTTTCATTTTAGTCAAAATTTAGGAGATGTGACATCCCTAAAAGTGAGAGGTGTGACCTGTGGAGCAGGGTACATCCCAACTCTGCTGACTGCAGTGGCAGGGCTGGGAACTGGGAGTCTCTTTTGCCTCTTGACAAAAGGAGCATCGTGTCTGAAGCGTGTATTACTTGATAAGATGTTCCCCCTGTAGAGATGGAAAGGAAATAACCTTGGGAATGACATTATCCATTCTGCCTGGCAGCACATAGCCCAGGGTTTAGTCATGGCTAGTGGTAACCATCCAAACTGCAGCGCTCCTGTGGCTCCCCTGGAGGGATTATTCAGCAGCCTAACACATTTAATCATTGGGAAATATTCCCTGATACTCAGCCTAAACCCTTCCCTTCTTAATCTCATCCCATTACTCTTAGTTATGCCCCGTGTATAACTGTAAATAATTCCTCTCCCTTCTTGATGTTTACAGCCTCCAAATACTTGTAGGCTGTTATCATGTCCCCTTAGTTGTCTCCTAGCTGACTTAGATGTATTTGGCTCTTTTAACTTCTCCTTAGAACTCAGCCCACACTCCCCATCCTGGCTGCCTTATCATGGTCCTTTGCTTTTCTCCAAACCCCTTCCCAATCCCTTCCCTGTCACTGTTCTACTGGAAGGGGCTCTGATGGGGATGCAGCCTTCCCCTGCAGAGCTTTGGTACTCTTTCCTCATCCTCTGTAGCTTCTTAAGATGGAGCCAAGCTTGGACCAAATTACGTTTCCAATCTGCTTTGCATTTCTTCTTCCAGACCCTCTCTCAGCTCCTCTCCTTCATCCCAGGGAAAAGAGAGCCACGAGCCACCTCTTTCCCCCCTCCCTGGGCAGCAGGACTTGCTGAGCTGCTGCAGGGATCTTCTCTTGCCATGGCTTTCATTTTCTCCAGCTTTTCTCTCATGCAGAAGAGAGGTTAAACCCCACAGGCTGCTTGTAGGATTGTTGGTCTCCAAGCTGGGGGCTGGAGCAGAGTCCCAGGGTGTCTGTGTTAGAGAAGCACCTGCCCAGCAGCACTCTCAGGAGCCCTCCCACAGACTGCCCGTGGGCTCGGCAGCCCCTGGAAGATGCTGTGAGGTGTGGAGTCCTTCTCCCCCCAGCAGCCCTGAAACCCAAAACGGCTCCTTGCAGCCCAGGGCGGGCTGGCTGCTAATTCCTCCTGCTGTAAATCCCCCCCCAGAGCTGCTCCTGCCGGCGGGTGGAGGGAGAGGGCTGCCTGACCACTACAAATTAGTGCTGAGTGGCAGCTCTTGCAGGGATGCTGCTCCCTTCTAACACGCCCAGCTGCCTCAGGCTGCAAGCTCTGGATGCATCAAGGTATTTTCCCCTCGGTGGACAGCAGTTAATTATTTCTGTGTTGGGTTGCAGCTATCATCTTCCCCTGCCCCACAGCCCTGCAGCAACAAGAGCAAGCAGGGGACTGGGAGCCCTGGTGGTGGGAGCAGAGCAGCTGGCTCTGTGCAAGACCTTTCCCTGCAGGACTGGTGTCCAAACACTGAGCTGGAAGTCAGTGGTGGGATCTTTGCCTTCTTCAGCACGTGATGAGGATCCAGATGAACCTGTGGTGGCAGGAGGGATGTGGTGAGGCAGGCAGAGGCCCCAGGGCAAAGTGACATCTGGCATTGACTATGGATGATGCTCTTTGCCCTCCAGCAAGTGTCTCTGGAGGTGAG
>NW_008625942.1:0-336 GCF_000691845.1 Merops nubicus
TCCCGGGCCAGCCGCTTAACCGCGCCCCGGCAATGGTGATCTGACAAACTCGTCATTGCTCCTTTCCCGTGTACAGGACTAACACACCTACCTCGCTTGAAAAACTTGCAGACGTCTTGGAAAACCGCTGGGTGATTTTGATCCCACATTTTTAAGTTATTAAGTGCCCTTTAGAGGCTTTAGCAATTGAGATTACTGACTGTGATGGTGAAACATTGCTTGTTTTCAGGAACGCAGCATTTTCTGAATGACCAAACCGGCTGTGAATAAAACTC
Source organism: Merops nubicus (assembly GCF_000691845.1). Taxonomy (NCBI): domain Eukaryota; kingdom Metazoa; phylum Chordata; class Aves; order Coraciiformes; family Meropidae; genus Merops; species Merops nubicus. The sequence continues at coordinate 276 of NW_008625942.1, forward strand.
GATGCCAAGTTTTGCACGCCTAGCACATACTTAAAGGAGAGAAGAAAAACGCCACCAATCC
>NW_008625942.1:390-700 GCF_000691845.1 Merops nubicus
CACTTTTGCTCAGTGTGAATTGCATTAACTATAAATAATTTGCTCTTTAAGAAACGGTTGAGCAAGTAATTTGGATGAATGAAAAGTATCATTAGATGCTGCAAAGAGATTCGTATGATGAATTTGTCTGGCAAGGGTCAAGAGCTGATGGTGCCATTGGCTTCACTTTGTGGAAGATCAAATAGTCACCTGCAGAAGGAAACAGGATTTAAATACTGTAAAACTTGTATCAAAAACACAGCAGTCCATTCACCTTTGAGAGCAATGTATAAAGAATCTCAAAACACAGTTTGCTTTCAAATAAATCACC
>NW_008625943.1:0-2477 GCF_000691845.1 Merops nubicus
GCGGGAAATTCCCCAAATACACGCTGCGACATTTGCGTGTGACGGTTTTATGTCTGCGTGTGGTTGTTTGTTTGGGTTTTTTTAACTTGTAGTACACACCGCTGTGACCTTTCCTAGCTGAAGGGACTGTACAACTGGAAGCGAAAGGCTGTGGAGCCTGTTGGCAGGAGCATGTCAGGAACATCTGTTTTCATAGAATCATTACTGTTGGAAAAGACCTCTAAGACTATCAAGTCCAACCATTCCCCAACACTATCATGACCATTAAACCGTGTCCCCAAGTGCCACATCTACATGTTTTTGCAACACCTCTAGGGGTGGTGACTCCACCACCTCCCTGGGCAGCCTGGGCCAATGTCACACCCCTCTTTCAGTAAATAAATCCTTCCTAATATCTAATCAAAACCTCCCCTGGCACAAACTAAGTCCATTTTCTGTCATCCTATCGCTAGTAACCTGGGAGACCAACACCCGCCTCACTACAATCTCCTTTCAGGTAGCTGTAGAGAGCAATAAGGTCACCCCTCAGCCTCTTCTTCTTCAGACTAAACAACCCCAGTTCCCTCAGCCACTCCTCATAAGGCATTGTGTATCATGTAATGTATCATTACAATAAGGTAATTCCATTTTGCTGAGCAATCTCACTTTTGGTTTTAACACTGAGCAACTAACAGCATTCACATCTTGCAAACATCCATCTTACAAGAATTCTTCTAGATTTCTAAGTGTGGTAACCAAACACCTTGCAGTTACAAATTATTCACCAGTAAAGTATGGGAAGTAATTTGTGTTTCTAGCAGAAAAGCCAGGCACACTTCTTATGCAAGATCTATTGTTTTTTCCCCCCAAGAAAACAATTCATCAGTTTTCATACTTCCAACAAAAGTACTTTCTCCTCTTTTACCTGAAGTTTGGAAAGCTGAAGTGCTGGGGTTAAACCCCCAGCCCTGAACAAGGGTTGGCATATGGATGATGTCCACAACCAGGCCAGAAAGCCCCTCCTGATTAGTTTTCACCCAGGGTTTGGCCAGTCTTGGGTGGGAACTGGTGAGGAGATCACCACCAGGTGCCCCCACCTTCCACATGAACTTTGGGGTGGGGCAAGAAGCCACCTCTGTAAGAGCTGACTGTGCTTGGGGTGGATTTGAGAGATTTGTTTATATGGTGTGTGTTGTGTGGGGGTTCTGGCTATGGGAAGGGCTCCCTAGGTCTTTGTGGCAAGTGGAGTTCCCAGGATGGCAGGGCCAAAACATGAAGCTGTCTCTGAGTCCCTACTCTGTAACTGGGCCCATGGCCTGGCTGCTGCTATCTCCCATGGCTTGGCTCCTCCCCTTGCTGCTCTCCTCTTTCCTTTCACCCGCCCAGCTTGCTCCCTTCTTCACATCCTTTGCAGTGAGTGCATTGACTCGTTCCTCCTTCTGGTTGTCTGGCACTTTGGATCTCTGGGGTGTGATGAGGTAGTAGGGGGAGGAGTTTGGCTGCTGGTCTGCCTGTTAATAATAATGACCTGTTTTTAAGGTCATAACCATCAGCACTGGCAAAGGTCAGGTGGAGTTTAGTTTCAAAATGTAAAATAAAGCATTTAATAAAATATTCTTTAACCATGAAAATAATAAAATTTAACCAATAAAATAGGAAGTCAATGCAACCAGAATGAGCAAAAGAATTACCTGTGGTTGCAAAACCACACTGATCCTTTAATCTCCTTTGAGAAAGGTAATGGCAACTATGGGATGAGAAGGCAACAAGGCTAACAGAAATAAAGGCACGGTCCAGGAGGTTACAATAAGTAAAAAGAAAGCAAAATTCTGAAGTTTTCATACTTCATTCAGGAAAGCCAAGCAGTTTCTATTCTAAGTTCCAGAATAATTGGTGCAGGCCCAGTAGCTAGTAATCTTGAAGCATGGCAAGAGCTGCTGCAAGAGGTATCTTTCTTTGTACCATCTAAAGTAGTTGAAGGAACAGACAAACTTTTCTGCAGCAAAAACATTCTACAATTTTTCTAAATATGCATATATTATACTATTGGAGAACATAAAATTTTCTACTGAGGAAGAAATATTGAACTATCATACTGTAAGCTGCAAGGTATGCAAGACCTTTTTGTTCAGAAAGGTTAAAATGGGAGTGGAAAATTGGAAATGGAAAATACAGGAGTAATGTTGCAGCATTGGGTCCAATTACATTAGTCTGTGGGCTTCAATATCTTTATCTTCGTCTTGGAAACTGCTTATCACAGTAGAGTGAAGAAAGCTGAGCTATATTGCAAAACTGGAATGGCAAGGCTGGCTGGGAAGCAGCCAGCTAGTGAGGGATGAGAGCAGATGCTCGAGAAGGGAAGAGCCAAGGTGTGGCAGCAGTTACTGTCACGTGGGGAACTCACTGGGGATCAGTCATTGCCTTCTCAACAGTGTTTTCATTTGTGCAGTCAGCACAAATACATTGAAGCGTTCAGACTTGGTGGAATATTGATTAAA
>NW_008625945.1:0-3555 GCF_000691845.1 Merops nubicus
TTTTTTTTTGCTGTTTTGCACCTTTAAAGATACTGTTGCCTAGTAGTACCATCATCACTTAAAGTTACTTCAGACGTAATAGTTTAAGAAGTACAAATAAAAATTTTCCAAAAGGAAGAAAAGAAAAAAACAACTTTGTGCTTGGTGATGTGATCTATTAAGAGTGCTGTAAATAAGTAACTTTACCAAAAAACTCTGTACTTTTTATTTTCCTTTCTTAATAATTGCAGACACCAGCAAACACATGCAGAGAAAGTGCAAAATAAATTGATTTTTGGAGAATACAAAAACCAGTTTCATTACGCTCGCAAGAAAAACCCCAACAATCCAGCAAAGAAAGTGCCTACAAGGCACAGAACTATACCCACCAAGGATGTCAAACCTTCATTGTCAACAACCCAGTCTTCCTTCTCAGCTAACCTCTTTATATCTGTAAGAGAGGAGGGCAGTGAGGGGGGGAGGGAGAAGGCATTCATTCTCATTATTAAAAACTACTTGAACTTGAAAAGATCAACCACAGCTATCGGGACTGCAATGACTAGGCACAGAAGCAAAGAGCACTAAAAGCTTCAAAGCTTTCAGCGTTCTCAAATGACTAAGAGTGGAACTCCTGCATGGGATGCTGGTGACACCAGGCAGAGGAGCAGATCTGCGAGACATGGCCAGGGCTGCATGGAGCACAGCTTCTGCTGGAGAGCTGGACGTTGAAGGAATGTTGTGAAGGCTTTGGGTTTGGTTTTGCATGGTAAATTTTTAATCACAGCATAAAATACTGCATTTAAAAACCCAGGTTTCTAGCCTAGTATACTCCAGCTCTTAATTAAAAATGAAAGAACAACTGCCTAGCATTTTAGCAAAGACGGAAAGGACAGCAAATAATTCATATTAAATAATTATGAGAGAGGCACAGAGTCCCCACTCAGGGTCAAGGACCCACGGTGCTAGACTGCCTTCAAAAATGCATGAAGACATACACAAAACCCCACCCTTCTGCTGTCCAGAAGGTGCCAGCTCCTACAGGCTCCCTGATGCCACGTGGAGCTCAGGCAGGGTGGGGATGCCAGGCTCCCTGCTGCACCCAGAGCCCCTCCATGGCCAGCAGCCTGCAGCGCCGCTGCCGGGGCTCCGCAGCTTCTCAGCAGAGCAAGGACGAGCCCAGTGCAGCTCCTGGGGCCCTGACAGAGGTTTTCACACAATAATTGCTCATCAGAACTGTCTGTGCATCATGAAACTCCCTTTTAAATAAGCACAAATTTTGGTGAGTTACCATCTCTCCTCAAAATCCAGGGAGAGAGAATAACTAACGCATGCTGGAAGGTATCGTCACAATCTTAGCACCTTCATTAACTACATTAAGAAGCTTGGTTATGGCACTATAGCCTGCAACTCTGCATCTCCTGGTAGCACAGGCTTAGTGAGGATAAAAAGTATTAATGGATTGTGCAGAATAATTACTCTGTTCATTTCCCTGTGTAGTAAACCTCTTAACTGCTTTGGATCACACTGGTCAGCCCCGACACGTCTTTGTGGCTTCTCGCTGTTGCCTTCTGTTCCCAGCTAACACCAATGCAGGAGAAACAAATATTTCTCGTATTTCACCACTCACCAAGTTCCAGTCAAACACACTCATGTAAACCCCCTGTCTAGTCTGGCATTCACATAATTTGGCTTTCATGACCTTTATGGCCAGCGATGGCGTGTGCGAGGGAAAGAACCCGGCTGCAGCTCAGGGCCAGCTGTGGAGCTGCTGCTCAGCACCAGGCAGCCAGAAACCCCTGTGCGTGGGCAGACCTGCCCCACTCCAGCAGCTCATGGTGGAGGGCAACTGGTCTGAATGCCTTCACCAGCCTGCAACACGCAGCAGGAGGTGGGACTGAACTTTGTATCAGTGGTCTGCCCATTTCAGAGAGGCTGCAGAGGTGAGATCTGAGTCCAGGAGGAGCCTTTTTGACACAACTACATCTGAGATCCATCTACGTGGCTCCATGAGAATATTCGTTAACTGTTTTTTCACTGGTTCCCTAAAAATAAGTTTCTCCAAGGGCCAAATTAATCTGGCCCTGTCTAGAAAAAGACACTGAAGATAGGCTACTTAGCTTTAGGTGGTAAAGAACAAAAAAAAGGGTCCCATAATAGGGACCTAGTGCAAGAATATGGGATGAGAGTCATCACACAGGCAGGCGTCTGCAGAGCAGAACCTCAGGATCTGATCCCAGCCCCAGGTTATCGATACAGTGCACCAAGCAGGAAAAACCAGTAAGAGAGCAGACTTTGGGTCACACATCAGAGCTCTCTGCACTGCACTGGAGAAGCTGGTGGATAGCTCAGAAATTTGGTAAGCTAAAGACTGTCAGCCAAATGGTTTAGAACCAGGTAATGCCTTGAGACAGTCAGGACACCTGAGGAGTCACCTGGACACAGAGCAGTCAGTCCAATAGGAGCAGCATGTCGTGTCACAAAATCTTTTTCATCTACCATTTAAAAGAAATTATCTCAATTGTGCTAAGTGAAGAATAGCTAAAGAGACTTCCTTGTACTTTAGGTGAAATCTGAAATAGGGCTAATATTTTCTATGCAGAGTTTTAAAGAAACAAGACAACCTCTGCACTTGTATGGCCAACTAGCTTGACATTGATACAGAAAAATAATGTTAACGCTGAAATGGGATTTAATAAAAGAATTAAGAGCCAAGAATACAATTCATATTACAATTTGTTGTCACCAGAAGTTTAAAAAATTGCCTAATATAGCAACACTTAGGGCTTGAGCAAAAAATTCAGCTTTAGGTCAGCCTGCAACACAATGGTGAATCATATGTTGAAGACTAAAAATCAATTAAATAGCAAGATATAAAAAGCCCTTTCTTTAAACATTGAGGGTAATTAGTCTTTTGGAATAAAAATCTCTTTTAAGTGAATTAGGAACTCAGTCTGCCCTGATTTTAAGAGAGACATTTATTTCTGGAAGCTTTACTTTATTCACACTGAGTTTTTAGAGCTGTACACAAGTGGGTAACTCTGGGGCCATATCAGAGACCTGAGAGGAGTCCACCACCACTGCAGTGTCTGTAACACACACATCTGGCTTCCAGAACGTGGTTTGGCCTCATTGGAGGCAAAGACACTTGGCAAGTAAGCCAAGAGACCAGCAGCCTTCTCTTACCTTCAGCTGTGTGTTGTAAGGTCACGATGATGCAACGTACGCGAAGGTCCGAAATGAGATCCTGGATGATCTGAAGCATGTCATTGGGGATCTCAAGTGCAGTAAGAGACTCAGAACTCAGCCTGGAAAGCAAGGAACATCAGACTGAAGTGTAAATCTGTATGAGTTGTTAAGCTGATAAAACTTCATTGAATTTCCTGGATGTTTTCTGTGATGTGAATACAGTAGCTCCATCCACAGTGTGTCTTTGAAAACCGATTATCCCGTTCAGAGAAGATTAATTATTTACTTAACTCAGAAGCTTGCAAATACTGATTTATTTTTCTGTGACATTACAATAATGTCATCACAGCAACATGCCAACTTTTCCCACTGCCCTCTTGTACCTCCCTG
>NW_008625946.1:0-2053 GCF_000691845.1 Merops nubicus
TGAGCTGGCCTCTTGTCACTCTGGTTGCTACAAGCCCCAGCAAGGGCTGTCCAGGGAACTCAGGGGGGTGTTTTAGAAACAAAACTGAGAGCTGTTTGTCCCTCACACTGTTTAAAATGGGGCATTCTCCTGATTGATGCCCTGCAGCCTCTCTGGAGGGGAGAGCCCATCACTGGGATTTACAGGTGTTCACCTCACCTTTCCCTGCACACCTCAGTCTTCTCAGAGGGATTTGGGCTCCCAGGATAGATTAGAGACCCAGAACACACAGGGCACAAGGCAGAGGGTCTCAGGGAGTGCCATGGAGAGATTTCTACCACAGAAACTCAGGCTGCTGAGACGGTCAATTAGCTGTACAGAGGAATGGACTTGATAGCTAATTAGATTACCCGAGGGGTCAGACCATTAACACATCACGCTGTACTCCACAGGCCACCCAGAAAAATGAATCCTGATCCCTGACTATTTAAGACAGACCTTAAAAGAAAATAAAAAGTGCCATTACGTTAATTAGGCGAGCAGGAACAGCTCTGCAGGAGAAAGCCTGGGGGATAATTCACCAGGCTGATATTTGCACCTTTCTCATATTTATTCCTTTCCCTTATGTTGTATCCCCTGCTCAAAAACATGTGTTAGGGAGGTGAGATCTCCTGCTGTGGAAACTCCAACCCCATGGCCACAGGTGCTCAAGTATCCTAAAAAAATGAAGCAAGGAATAACAAAGGAAGGTTTCACATTCTCCTTATATCTGCATTTCTTTATGCCACCTCATGAGTGCTTGTTCCTAAATTCCCCTATGAAATCCAGACCCATTTGCTTCAGCTGCCACTGAGATAGAAAGGAACCACCACAGAGAAAGCAGCAAAACCCAGAGGAACCTGCCTGGGGGAGGCAACTCCAACAGCAGGTCCCAGCTTTTTAGGGGAAAGATGGTGACAGCAAAACTCCTCATCAGATAGCTGCAGAAAAACTCCTTGAATCCAGAAAACAACGTTCAATAGTAACTATTCTACAGTGACACCAACCTGAGCAACTCCATCACAAGCTCTTTGAGCAAGGAAAATGTTTTGTGCTAGAAAAAAGAGTCCTGTGACTGTGTCTCCCCTGTTTTCATGGGCATCCACTCCCCACCAGTGCCAGTCCCAGGGTTAAATGATTCCTTACTGCCAACTCCAGACCCACTTCTCAAAAAAAGAAAGAGAACAGGTTCAAATCCTTCCTCCTGGAGCTTAAGGACCTTTTATGAAAGCACTTTAGAAGAGGGTCTAGGGAATGGGGTCTAGACATGCTCTGTAAAAACTGAACTATCAGCTGCACTAAAGGGGAAGTCTTTGTTTCATTACAAAATTCACCCATTTCATGCTGCAGTGATAAATGAGAGAACTTATTGAATTGAGACTTCAAAAAACATATCTCAGCATTTATGAGCAGCTTCACTCACTGAAAACAAGAGATTCTGCTTCATTACCACTCCAATATTTAAAAATTGAAATATTTCTGCTCTTCTCCATATACTGGGTAGTGTGATGAACTTCATTACACATACAAATCCTCTGTGTTGAAAGGGGAACCAAAAATCCTAAAAGCAAACAAAAAAAACCCCACTTGTCAAACTTCAGTTAATCAGCAAGGTCGAATTCTGGGTATGGTCTTGTGGATATCACTTGGAAATAATGAATTTTGACATCAAAACGTGAAGATTGATTTCCTAACTTAAAAAATACATGGCACCCACCATAAATAATTAACTAAAACAAGGTCCATTAAAAATGGAAATAAAAAAATCCTGAGAATCACAAAAATGTGTGCTTAGAATACGAGCAAGATTTTTTGTAGTTCAATTCCATGCTCTCCTTTAGCTGAAAAACACTTTGATGAAACTATCCTTGAAATGGAATTCAACCAAGTGCCAAATTCACTGTTGGTCACTGCAAGCAGAGAGGTGCTTCACAGAATCATAGAGTCCCTTTGGTTGGCAGAGACCTTTAAGATCATCAAGTCCAATCATTAACTCAGCACCACCAAGTCCACCACTGCCCATGTCCCTCACCCC
>NW_008625947.1:0-1361 GCF_000691845.1 Merops nubicus
ACCCAACTCAGTGTCACCTTAGTTCTGGGGTCAGGGTACTTGTCATCCTGGCAGCACTGCTGGGATGGCACCATCCACACCCCCACCACACACTAGTGACTGGAAGACTTATGCTCTCCTTACAGAGCCTGGCCAGGCCAAGTGACCTCCAAAGGAGCATCCACACAGCACAGCAGGGAATTGTAAGAGCTGAGTAAAACCTCTCCTGGAGGGGGCAGAGGGTTCCCCAGCTCACTGGACTCACAGCCTGTGCCTACGAGCCCAAGCCTCACTCATTGTAAAGCCTGTAGAGAAGTGAAGTGAGGCTCCTGAGGAACAACCTGATCCAATAAAATGCCATTAAAAAAAATACAACACTCTCTAAAATAGTAAATTCATGTAGAAAATTACCAGAGATTTATTAAACATTGGATTATAGCACGTATCCATGACAGACAAGATTGAAACCCTGAAAAAAGTTAACATAATCCTGACCTTTCCAAAGTTGCTATCACCACCTACTTTCTCTTTCACCCTCAATGAAAAAAATATCACCCCCAGCTTTATCAGAGGCATAAAAATGTAAACTAAAAAGAGAAACCATTTCTCTCTCATCTCCTTGCCCAACATTTGTGCCGTAAAAATTCAAGATAACAGGTTTACAAAATGAGCAACAGTGATGCAGACAAACCAGAAGACAGAGTGGCTCCAGTGCTAAAGGATGAACCCAAGTTGCTGTGATGTCATGAACAAAACTCTGAGAAACACCAACTGCACTCAGGCACCACAACGCTGGGAACACTCTCCCCACGTCCAGGCCATGGGAAGAGGGTCTAAAACCTGCCCAGACAGCAGCAAAGCCAACAGGTTACAGACAGAAACCACAACAGCAATGCCCTTGTGCAGATAAAAATCCTGACTCCTGGAAATAATGAAGATGGTTCCAGGAGAGGAGGAAATAAAAAAAACAACCCGAGAGCCAAATCTTGAAGAGGTGCCCAAGAAACCATCTCCCCATGCTACAAACATTTTCTGTAGCTGCAAGAAAGCTCAGACTTAGTAACCCCACACGTATGGAGACTTTTGAGCCAAATACTTCTACCCTGTAATTATTATTTACACTAATGAGGTCCCAAGCACCTCAGTCACGAAACAAGTCTCTCCTGAACCAGATGTTGTATAACCCAAGAACAAAGAGAAACGAATTATAGCCCCTTTTGGGGCATATTGGGAGGGGGGAGAAAGAAGAAATTCTGTTTGGGTGATTCCCAGCGTTTAAACTCACTGCCCTGCCAGCAGCAGCCCCACTCCCCAACTCCTGTACAAAAGGGCCGTGCCAGCCCAGGACGCTGCCACAAGGCATCCGAAAAATAGAAAGGACG
>NW_008625948.1:0-350 GCF_000691845.1 Merops nubicus
TTGCCCCGTGGGGTTGTTCTCCCAGCCCAGCACCCACCAGGGGGGTTTCTTCTGTCCACTTGGGCCAAGCCCGTTGGCTGAGTGGCCACAGTGTTTGCCCAGCACCAATAGAGCATCACTCGCCTGTGCAGACGGGCGGCGGTTTGTGGCCAATGGGCGCCCAGGTTAAGGGTGAGGGCAGCACCCACTGGGTGAAGCCTCTGGGCTTTTTCCAGCAAACACACACCTTTCCCCTGCAAAGAGGTGGTGATGGCTGTAGCCAAGGTCAGTCTGTCTGTCCCTGCACCCCAGGAGCCCAGGGGCTGATTTGTGGCTCCCGTTGCCCCTGCGCTGTGTTGCTGGCCCACGTT
>NW_008625948.1:542-1060 GCF_000691845.1 Merops nubicus
TCCTGTGCTGGCAGGGCCAGGCTGGGGGCCCTTGACGCAGTGGGGTTGGGCACGTGGGTGGTGGGTGTGTGGGCAGCAGGTGCCTGGCATCTCCTGGTGTCTCCTGACCTCTCCTTTCTGTCTTTCAGAGTCCCCTGGGCTCAGTCAAGGGTAGGTGATCCCCACCGTGGCCGTGGTTCCCACTCCCACCACCCTTTCGTGGCTTGTTGGGAAAAGGAGGGTGGGGGGAGCCAGGGCAGCCCTGTCCCCACATCCCCATCCCTGTCCCCTCCCGGGCAAGTGGTGCCCTGTGGTGCCTGTGCCAGGTGCCAGCCAGGGAGGGGGTCACGCCGTCCTCCCTGGGGCGCGTCCCACGGGCACGCAGGTGACCGGGCGATTGTTTGGCTCAGGCGGTCGCCTCTCCTCTCCGTCCCCAGCCGAGAAGAAGGTCTCCAGCAGCCCCATGAAGGCGGTGGAAGGCACTGACATGATGAAGGCAGGTAGGTGCTTCATGCCAGGCGCTCCCCTGCTCCCCTGGG
>NW_008625949.1:0-2976 GCF_000691845.1 Merops nubicus
CCAGCGAGCGGCCAGCCTCGGGGGGAAGGCGCGGGTGCGGGGAAACACACCGTGCTCTGGCCTGCTCGCTTTAACGAGGTCCCCCAGCAAGGCTGGCAGCCCTGTCACCTGTCACTCGGCACTGCTGCTCAGGGCAGAAAAAAGGGCTTAGCGGTATCTTCAGTCTTTTGGTACTCGGCTGGTTTTTTCTGGCTTCTGTTGGATGTGCAACACAGCTGTGTCCCAAAAGGCAAAGTTTTGTGAGGGTGGATGAAGAAAGGTGCTTTTCCTTCTTGCTGTTCTGTCAGTGATCTCTTGTTCCTCGGTGGATCCCTAAACATCTTCCCTGAATCCCACCCAGCAAAGCTAACCCACTGGGAGTAAGGTTCTTCTCCTCTAGTTACCTTATGTGGCCTGTTAGAAAGAATCTCTGCCCCCCAAATCCTGTGACCACCGCAGAAAACACTGGTATTGGTTGTATGGGACCTGTTACTTTTAAAATATTTTGTTAACATCCTGTTGTCCTCCTTGCTCCTGACGTCATTCCCTGCTTTGCTATGATGCAGACTGCTGGAGTCCATGATTCCTGTGAAGATGATTAACTTCCCACAGGTGAGTTCCCTTTTGCTGAATCAGACTCCATGGCCAAGTGAACATCATAGAGACCTTGTAAAACTCAAGTAGTCCATGTTATTAAGAACCTGGGTTTGTTATGTGTTCAGCTCCCTGAAAATGCAGGTAAACCCTTTCCCGTGGTTGTTCCAAACCTCAGTGCTTTCATGCTGGTACAGTTCTAGATCTCTAGACTTAACACATCCCAGGATCCACATCACACAACTTGTTCTGCTTGGCTCACATCAGCAGTGGCCTTGCTGTTACTTCTCAGGTGGCTAAGTGATAAACTTCATCCAAGGCATTTCTCACATTACTTGGGAGGGGGAGCCTGGCACTCAGGAGCACTAACCAAACCTTCCCTGTTCTGTCTTCTCCTGTAGAAGATTGCAGGCGAGCTGTATGGACCCCTCATGCTGGTTTTCACACTGGTGGCCATCCTTTTGCATGGGATGAAGACCTCAGACACCATCATTGTACGTCAAGTCTCAGTGATAAGCTATGGTTTGACTGGGCTCTGGACTGCTGTAATGACACTAGAAATGGGGAGGATACCTCTTCCATGACTGAGCAGCATCTTGTTGAAAAGCACATTGATTTAAGGAAGAACCTGTTGGTTTGGGGATGGGAGGAAGGATGCATGAGAAAAGCCTGATGCCCTACTGCTGGGAGAGCTGGGGTGTAGCTCATGTGGCACCCTAAACACTGCTAGCCAGCTACTCGATAATGCCTAAAAAGGCTCTGGGACTCTCTGAGGTGGAATTTGGGTGCTGGCAGGTCACTTCCTTGAGTCCTCCTCATCCTGATGCTGTCTCCACAGAGGGAAGGCACACTGATGGGCACGGCCATTGGCACCTGCTTCGGTTACTGGTTGGGCGTCTCCTCTTTCCTCTATTTCCTGGCCTATCTGTGCAACGCTCAAATCACGATGGTGCAGATGCTGTCACTGTTGGTATGTATAGAGGGACCCGCCCCAAGATGCGGGCTGGTGGCACGGTGTTCCTGTACAAGCTCTTCCCAGAGAACAGGAAAAGTCCTTGTAAATCAGTGGTAACTGCACTGGGACAGCCTGGAATTCCAGGATGGTCTCCTGCCCTATACCAGGCATAACACGGCGCAAAGAGTTGGTTCCTTTGTGCAGGTCTCCTGCTTTGCACTTCCTGAACTGAGCACCTGGTGGTAGAAAACTAGATTACAATTTCTCTGGGATCAGAGACTCTTTCCTCTGTTTCCCAAGCTGTTGCAATCTGTGACATCCCTGTGAATCCTTCAGACATTATCTGGGTGCGAGCTGTTGTTAAAATTGTGCTGGTTGACTCTTTGGTGTTAAACATGTGGTTTATGAAGCTGTGCCTTGGTGACACGTTGCAGGAATAGGCTGCTCATGCTCTGGATCAGCAGCCCTGTGCGTGGGACTGATGCTCCTAACATTTTGTTTTGTCAGGGCTATGGTCTTTTTGGACACTGCATCACTCTCTTTGTCACCTATAATATACACTTCCACTCCCTCTTCTATATCTGCTGGCTGGGTGTCGGAGGACTCTCTACACTACGAATGGTAAGGGATGGGCAGCCTGGGGACCTCCTATTCTGAGGACAAAAAAGAGAGGGGAGCGTTGTTTGCTTTCTGTTCCTTGAACCTGGCAGTTCATTTCACAGCCAGTCAGGCTGCTGTGAAGAACAGCCTGATGCTTCTGCATCCTTTGGCCCCTGGTTCATGGAGGTGACACTTGGATGAATATCTTCACCCATTCTAACAGCTGCAGGAGATTTACTCCCTTACAGCCCTTGCTGCTGTGGAGAGTCATACCAGAGCATCCTGAACACTTGGTGGGACTGGACAATGTTCACCTCCTCAAAACAAAGTCAGATTACTCTGAATCTCTTGGTGCAAACTGTGAAAAAGGCTCTGAGCAGTGTTCACACTGGCTCTTGCTACTTGGCCCATCCTCCTGCATGCTCCTGACTTCTCAGTGCCAGAGGCTCAGGTAGCAGCTGCCTTGTCTCTAATCTCCACCTCTCTCCTAGGTTGCTGTGTTGGTGTCACGCACCGTGGGGCACACCCAGCGGCTCATCCTGTGTGGGACCCTTGCTGCTCTGCATATGCTTTTCCTCCTCTATCTGCACTTTGCTTATCACAAGGTGGTAGAAGGTAAGCAAGGGAGACACGTCCTGTTAGATATTGGGGAAGAGGCGCTGCTTTTTGCTCTCTCTGAGAGAAAGCATCGACAGTTTGGATCTGACTTGAGGGCATCTGTACCAGTTTTCAACCCAAGAATGACCAGCACTAGCTTTATTAGAGGAAGCTGTTGAGAAATAAAGCAGCAGGTAGACATGGGATAGTTCCTGTGCGCTCAGTCTTTGTACTTAAGACCTCAGCTGCAG
>NW_008625949.1:3007-8942 GCF_000691845.1 Merops nubicus
AAAGAGTAAGTGTCCTGCCTCCCCAGCGAAGTGTAACAGCACTGACTGTTCTTGCATGCAGCTGTTCAGTCCCTTCCTGAATTTTGCTGAAGTCAGGTTGCTTTTCTCTGATCAGGAAATGTGTCATAAGTCATCGTCTTTGTGTAACACCTTTATTATCTTGTGTTGTACAACACAAGAAGCTGCATCTTCCTCAGCTGGTGCTGTTTACCAGGCTATACATGTTCATATCCCCTTTCTGTGTCTGTTTTCTCCTAAGCAAAATCTCATTCTCTTTTGAAAAAAAGAAGAAAAGTCTTCCCTCGCCCCATTGCTAGAGACTTGGCAAATTCTTATATATGCAATTCTGCAAGCCTCTTTATGAGTTCAGGGGGCCAGAGCTGTTGATGGTATTCCAAGTGAATCTGCATAATTTGGGATTACAGCGTGTCATTACATGTTCTTTTAGATGTAAATACTGTTCTTCCCTGGATCCGTTCTTATGGTGAAGGTTCTGAGCCCTAATTTGCAACTTTTCAGATGAAGTAAGATAAAATATACTCCAAGCCATTTTCTTCAAGGCACTCTAAGACTGATTATCAGTCTTGAGAGGGTAATTGCCAGGGACTGGAGGACACTTGCATTGGTACACGTGTTTCCTGCTAAGCATGGGTTGTTTGCATTGCAGTGATAAAATTTCCATATTGCACCCCCAGCTGCAGCTCTTGTGACTTTGCAAGTGTATCTCGGGATGAAAGCAAACAATTGGTCTGAGAGCAGGATCTGTGCTGGGATGAGGTGGGAAGAGGATTTTTTCAGTCTGCCTTGGCAAAGCAACATCTGCATTTGGGTCAAATGGCTGGGGACTGGATCTGGCACCCTCAAAGTGAGAGGATCTATGTTCCTCTTAGGAACATGCAGCTTCCCTGCCCCAGGGACAAGCTCTGATCTGTTCCCTGTGGTGCCTGGATAGAGGTGTTTACTGCTGTTCAGTCCGCAGGGCTAGATGTCTCCCGTCACCTACAGGTGCTTCCCATGTCCTGGTCCCTGCCACCATCAACCATTACCTGGCCAAAGAGAAAAAGAAGAAATGTGCCATCTGCATCTGAACTAACTCTTGCCCCTCTCCCCTTTTTTTCTGTTCCCTGCAGGTATCCTGGACACGTTGGAAGGACCCAACATGCCACCTTTTCAGAGAGTTGCCCGAGACATTCCGGTTGTTTCCAATGCTGTATTGAACACAACAGCCAAAGCCATTGCGTTGACCGTGTAGTTCACAGACTTGGACTTGCTTCCTTCACTACTTTTGAGGCTGCATAGGGCCATAATAACCCACTGCCTCTTAGGAACAGGACAGAACAGCAGGAAGAAGACTTAGATTTGTTTTCCTGGATGTGTCCTTTGGGTTGCAGTTTTGAGCAGCTGAGTGGACTGCACCTCAGTGACTCAGAAGAACTACTCTCATACTCCACCCAGGTCTGGGATGTCTTGAGCAGAGTGGTTCTGTTGCCTGTATGTTTAGCTGGGATTTTCCAGCACAGTTTGTCCCTTAGCCCTTTTTCTGCTTGCTGATGTAACCCCAGGGGTATCTGCCCTGTTCCTGTCCTGAGGAGGGAAGAATTAAATTGATGTTGGTGCTGAGTGATGTCTTATGGTGGAGCCTACTTGTGTAACGAGAGCGTGGCGTTGGGTCTCTACACCTTCTTCTGTCCCATCTTGGACTCAAAGGATTCTTTGCAATTTTCTGCTGCTCTGCTTCAAATGCCCTGTGATAAGTGGCCTGTCTTGGACACCTTTTCCGTCACCCAAGAGGCACAGGAACTTGTAGTTTCTCTGGAGATTTTCAGGAACAGCACGGTGTTTAACCACATCCTCTTCCTTGTCACATTCTAGACTGATCCCTCTCTTTTGACTTTGTCCAAGCTTCTATCTTACCTCCTCCTGCGTATGTCAGAAACATACCTGTCCCCTGCTTTCACAGCACCTTTTCTTCTTCTCACCCTTCTGCCCATGTTGCTCTGTGGGACAGCAGTTCTGGCTGCAGGGGCAGCCTGTTTGTGCATGGTCTGTGGCTATTTCTGTTCAGAGGCTAGTTTAGCCCACCCTCATACCACTTACTGTCATAACTCCCAGCCATGAGACTTCCACCTCATCCCTGAGCAGGAGCAGCATCCTGCTCCCTCAGACACACCGTCTGCTCTGTACTGTTGGCCTTTTCAAGCTGAGTCAAGGCCTATATTTCTGGAAGATCTGGAGCCTTGGGAGTCTCTGGCAAACTTTTCCTCCAGTGTTTCCACTAAACAAAGGGAGAACCAGGGGAATGTGTGGTGGTGATACAGTCAGCACATTTATCTCCAGTGTACTGATGCAGGAAAGCTCCAGTAAGGATGGGGAAACAGAGCAGCCCAGCCTAGCTTACTTGCACTGCAGTAACTCGCAACTGATTAGGTCAGATGCAGCATTCCCTCACTGCTCCAACTTGTACTCGTCCAAGAGTGGGAAGCTGTTAGCTGGTAAATGGCTTTCCCCTTTTTCTCTCCATGTTGCTCTGGATGACGGGGGGAGAGAAGCCACCCCCTAAAGAAGTTCACCCTTGCACACAGGGTGAAAAACCCCAAGATGTTGGCCCATTCATGGTGCACCTCCAAGCTGGCTGTGCACAAGGCAGACTGCATGTCAGAACTGTGCTCTTTGGTCCCTTGTTTATATTGGTGGAAGCGGATGCACCTGTAGTGGCATTTGGACTAGTGCCAAGCTGCAATGAAAGACATGAAGAGAATGTTGTCAGGCTGGTCATCTGCTTCAGTTAGAACAGAAATGTCACTGCATAGGACTTGAGCATTTTCAGTCACAGACCTATTTTCCACTGTTTGCTTATTCCTGTGTTCATATTTTGCTCCTCTTTCAAGATGAAGAAGCTCATCTAACAAACTCATACATAATAGAGATGTTCTCTCACTCTTCCCACACACCCCTTGGGAAACTTATTTTCGGGCTGAAGAACACCACTTGGAACAAGTTATTTGGGGGAACCAAACTGATTATTTGAGCTAGTCGTCTCCACATTTTTTGGACCAATTGAACCACTTGAAGCTCCTAGAATTTCCATTGCTTTCAAACTCAACAAAATGGAAGCGTTTGTAATGCTGAGTCTGGTATTTCCCTGTCTTTAACTCCACGGGAGGCTGGTTTCTAATTCTCACTTCTTGCCCTGGCAGCCTAGAACGGGTCTGTTTCTCTTGGTGCAAACTCCGCAAGCACAGGCAGGGGGGAAGGAAAGGAGAAAGAGACAATTGTCACTAGAGTAAGTCCAGCCAAGAAGAAAAATCATTCTGTGCCAAGCTCTATCACTGCTGATCTGTGGACACTGTCAGAGAAGAGCTGTGTTCCCCTCCTGGACCTAGCCACTTAGCTAAATCAGAGGGATGAGGCTGTGCCCTGTGTTTTCCCTCAAAGCATGGGGGAGAGCAGTGAGCAAACTCTATGCTTCTGCACAGCTTGTGTGTCGTGTCAGCTGGGGACAGACAACCAGGGTGACAACCAAACACCCTCTTGGAAGCTGTGGGGCTTTCTCTGCTCCAGTTCTTCAGCCCTGATTAATTTTCTGTGCAGCAGCAGCTGGAAGCTAAACTGCTCTGCACTGCCAGAAATTCAGTAGTCAGCCTAGAGCTTCAGCAGCTCCTTTTGCTGACAGAGGGACCCGCTTTTGCAGGGAAATGCACGCCTGCTGCAGTTCCAGGGAGCATGCTGAGCACGCAGCCTTAGTAAAGCCCTTGTGGGAAGCCATCTCTGTGCTTACTCAAGTCCTCCAGCTATCAAGACAAGCCTTACAGCCCTATCATGCCAGATTATCTCTGCCTTTTTTTCCTGCCATGGCTCTTGCAGCAAATCTAAAATAATTTTCTCCCTCCTCTCTTACAGCAAATCTGAAATAATTCCTTTGCCTCCCCCTCTTCAGGAAGGGTAGCTCTGTGAGACCTGTATAAGCCCCTGTTTATTACATATTAAATAAACAGATAAAGCTGTCAGATCAGAAATAGGAAGATAAAAATGTATAAAAATTAAAGAGTCTATGATCTCCTCTTCTCCTCTGCAATACCTGGGAGTCCAACCCTTCTCACAGTCCATCCTTGTTGCACAGTCACTTTAGTCGTGGTTTGGTTTAGAGACAGGCTGTTTCTTCTCCCATTTGTTTTCCTTCCTGTGTCTAGTCTCACTCTAGCTGCTCCTCATCCACTAGTTCTCTCTGTACATGTGTTAGCTCTTAATGGCATCAGTCTAGAAAGTCAACTCTTATTCCCTGTGCCCCCAGATGGTAAACAATAAACTACCTTCCTCATACCTGCTGGGTAACTGCACATGACAAGGAAGCAACATCTAATTCTTCACAAAACACCGCTCCCAAATGCCTGTCTGCACAGCCCTCTACTAGGTTTACTGAGCCAAAGCTTTGAACCATTAGCTCCTGTGCCACTTTTCCCAATGTATTTGAGCGTAGAGTGATGTTGGACACTTGTCTCCTCAATGTGCTCCTGCTGTGGACAAATGGGCAGTGAAGATGCCAGCACTAGGGCATCTTCATCAGTGCTTCAGGGCTGCTGCTGTCAACTAAGTGGGACATGTCCCAAGGGCTCTCCTCCAAGCACCTCTCTAATAATAGCCTGTTCAAGGAAACATGGGTTAATTAGTGCCTGGAGGTAACTTCGAGGTGAGACTGAATGCAGTCTTCCAGTCCACCCGGATGGATCAGCAGCTGGTATTTTCTTGGCCACCCCTTGTCACCCACTCTGACATCCGGCCTTGGCCCCTCACAGCCCTGCAATACATAGGATCCCGTTCTCACCTCAGCAGATTAATGTGATCTTAGAGTCACTCCTTTTTTGAAAGTCATCACCTGTACCACAGCTGCATGCCTGCAGCCGATGCTCATATCCCAGTGCAGATGTGTTGCCAGGCCAGTGATGTGTTCTTGGCATGTCTTGCAGGTAGTTTTCTTGAAGGAAACAGAGAGAGGTGTGTAGATAGCTCTAAAGAATGCCAGTCGATTACTCAAAGGGCATGGTAACACCTACACTGGTAAGTTAGATGCTGCAGCCAAAGTCATAAAGCTGGCATCTGAGTCCAGCTTCATATCTGCTGCTCCCTGTGTCTCCTGCAGTATGTGCAGACCTCAACACAGGTGACCTGCTCCTCCATTTCAGTGGAGGAGAGCTGCTTCAGGTCTCACCACATATCCTGTTTTTCCCTTGCTTTCCACCCTGTCTCTCCCACCAGAGAGAGAGAGGAGCCTGGGTTTGTCCCAGAGTTACCCACCAGACTGGAATTCACTTGAGCACTGCTATATGCAGCAGCTAGATTAGTTACGTGCAGAAAGCTGCCTACTTAGGCGGTTTAACCTAATTTCCACATCACTGGCTTCCTTTTTCAGCTCAGTGGAGTTGAAAATGCAGGGGCCCTGCTTCCTATTTCTCTCCAAGTACAGGATTACCCATCAGGAGGAAAGAAGGGAGAAGTCCCTCTGATCTGTACCTGCAAATTAAGCGGGGACGAGGTAGGTCCCTCACACCTCGGGTCAGGCTGAGTGTGCAGCGGTAAGGAAGCACTTCCCCAGCCTTTCACCAGCTGCCTCCGAGCACTGGCCCCATGAGCAGTTTGCACCTACCTCTCCATGAAGCCACGGGTCCAAGCTCAACCTGTAACAAGTTTAAGCATCAATGCCACTGAAGCCAGCAGAGGAACTGCTGTTCCTCAGGCCGAGACGCACCCGGAGTACGGCCACAGGCCAACGGCTTTGACCCCTTCCCCAGGCGGGAGTGGGGCTGGCAGGGAGAGCCCTTCCAAGGGCTTCTCCTACCCTCCCGCACCACCCCAGCGCCGGAGACGCCGCCGTCGCCTCAGGGCGGCAGGCGGGAACAGGGGGCACCAACATTGCCCCTCACGGGCTTCGAGCGGCGCC
>NW_008625950.1:0-4902 GCF_000691845.1 Merops nubicus
TTTCCCTAAGCCTTGCAGTTGTGAGCGATGATGTCTGCGGCTCCGGTAACTACACCGTGCAGATGAGCTTGCGCCCCGTTGCAGAAGCAAGGCCTGAGGTCAAAGAGTTGGCACCCTCCCAAGAGACCTTCCTGGCTTCAGTCGCTGTGCAGAGTAACAGCAGCCAGCCCGTGCTCCGGGTCCAGTCCTGCTGTGTGACACCTTCGAGCAGCCCGGGGGCACCAGGCGCCGTGTGCTGCCTGTTCCGCAGGTCAGGTGCCAAGCAGAGTGAGCTCAGAGCAGTGAGAACAGCTCTTGAGAGTGCTCTGCTCCCTCAGCTCTTTGTAATCAATGCCAGGGGCTTGGTAAGACAAAGAAAACCCTCAGGGAATCAATCCCCCTTCACCCTTGGGTTTTGCTTCTCCATGCCACGCTGGCAGATGCTGGTTTCACAGCATCCTCCTGCACTGCCTGCTCCAGCCTAGGAGCAGAGCAATCCAAAGATGGGAGCCAGGCTTCTCCACAGGCCCCTGTTTCCCCATCAGCATTCTACTGCTATTCTTACCCAACCTGTCTGGATTGAGCACAGGGAAATTGGGAGATTCGTTAGTCAGTATTTGTACAACTACCAGGCTATGAATGTGTGTGAGAAGTGCTGTGCTTTATTGTCACTGGCAAAAGATTTGCCCAAATTTGCTATAGCAGATCACCTCTGCAGTGCTTCTGAATTCCCAGTCGGGGAATGCTTATCAGACTACAGTGGCCATTTTAATGATTGTAGCAAAACTAAACCTCCTAGAAACAAATCCCTTGCTCTGGGACTGTGGCCTCCAGAGCAGGGACAGGTACAGCCTGAGAGGGTGACATTTTCTGGGTTTTTGTTTAGCTCTGGTTCTGTCCAGGTAGGTCTCTGGCTTAGAACTTCCACAGGCGTATGTCTGCAGATGACTTTCTTCCCTGCCTTTAGTCAGAGTGAGCTGGAATTTGAAACTGTTCCCCTTTGTCCCTGCTAGGTTACCATTTGAATGCAGACACATCCAGGTGCTGCAGGGCACTAAGTCCAGAGCTGTTAGCTTCACCATCCAGCTGTTCCAGATGCTGAACCACTCAGTGGCTTATTTGCACTGTGAGCTTAATGTCTGTCTGCGTGACAACACAGGATGTGAACAGGTATGTGGGATGGGTCCATGCTCACTGGTCTAAGGCACTTTGGGGAAGATTGGGTGCTTCCAGCAAGTACAGTCAATTCCGTAAAGAATCTTGACGGTAGATAATAGACTTTCTTCCAGCTCATGGACTTCATTTTTCACCTCCTGCACACTTTGTACCTTCTAAAGCCCCAGCTGAATTTCTACTGTCAATTAAGCTGAGCTCACAGTGCTTTAATTTCACTTTACATGTAACCAGCATAAGAAGCATATCAACAAATAAGCAAGTCGCGATATTAAGAGGAGAATTGCAAAGAGAAGGCTCAGCAGAGCTATTTAATTTTGCAGGTAGAATTATGTGAAAGGGCTCAAATCTGTCTCTGTCAGATTGCCCTAGATTTGGGCTATGGAAGTTTTCAGGCTTCCACAAGCCTCAAGGGCTCAGGGCTAAAGCTTCTGTGAAACACTTGGAACAGTGTCTTGTACTTAACCGTAGGCCATGCTGTGCATTTAAAAGGTCTGTTGGTAGAGAAATGAGCTGTGTGAGAGGGATGTGGAAGAGAGATGAGTGAAAGTTTGACTGGTTGGGCTGCACAGGAGAGATAGAAAAGCTTTGAAAATTCACCCAGTCTGACTGCACTTGCCTTTAAGAAGCTTTGGCAGGAATTAGAAAATCAGTTGCACGGGCACGTGACAGATGAATGTGTGCATCTGTGTATGTCCTGCTTGCTCCAGCAGTACCTCCTGGCCTGCAGACACATCCACTCAGCCTAAACAGAGCTGGACTCTAGAACTCAACTGTAACAGAGTCACCACATCAGGATCATCCTGTATCTGGTCAATCTCTTTGTTAAAAGTCTGGAAGGGGAGTTAATGATAAAAAAATTGTAGCAGTAGTTCCTTGTAACTAGGGAAAAGGAATTGTTGAATGGAGATTTACATAGGGGTTGGTCCAAGCAGTAGGCAACTCACTTTTTGGCTTGCCAGCAGAGCTGGACAAAGTCTGAATCTGAGGAGGCCTGCTCCAGTCAGCACTGTGGTTGATGCAGACTAGCCACTGTCACTAGCACAGGAGATTCTGTTCTGGCACTGCCAGGATGCTTTCAAATGTTTTTCATATGTCTGTCCCAGGATTGCTTGGAAAGTGTGGAGCCACTTCTCCAGCCAAGCGACAGGAACAGCTACAGAAACCTGCACAACCTGATCTCATTCGGTCCAGTTTTACAAATGAACAACAGGTTTCTATACAAACCTGTGGAAGGTGGGTCTCCTGTTTGTTCTGTCTCTCTGTCTCACAGAAGCTTCTGTTTGACTTCTCCTTCTGTAAGAAAAACAAAACTCCTTTAAGAACTTCCTTGACAGCCATCTAGTATCACTCGATTATATTCCAGCAACTCCTCATCTTTGTTTTGGTGTTCTTGAATCCTAAACATGATGGTTACTCAGTATCAGATCTGATAGGCTTTCAGAAACACAGCCAAATGCTTCCTCCACAGGAACTGCTTTAAAAGGAGGAGAGAAGAATAAGGCAGAATGTTGTCTAGCTGAAAAGAATTTTCCTGCATGTTGTAGTATTTTGGTGCACATGTTCACTGAGGTTGAAGAATGTCATTAAAATAATTGTGAGATATATTCACTACCTCTTTCCTTCACATGGCTGGCTTTAGGTGAGATGAGATGGGAGGAGTCAGGGTATAGGGATGTCCTTTTAAATATTTTTGTTAGCTTTGCAGCTTTTACAATGAAAGAGCAATGCAGTCTCTTTTGGTATTGACCTTAGGGAAGAGTCCCTTTATTTAGAGGTAATTATCTGGTACAGCAAAGAAACACCATCCATGGGTAACTGGACAAAAATCTAAGTTAGGAACATCAGGTGCAGAACAAGGCTGGTCATGAGTCAGGAGTATTTTTTTTTCCCTTTCTGTTCATAGGTGAAATACAGTGGCTGGTTAGTGTTAAGTAGATGTTGTTCAGCTCTTAGAAAGGAGTGACGCTGTGCCTGGTACGTCATGAGCATGCAAGACTTTTTAAATCCACTATTCCTGAGACTAACCTCACTTCTTATGTCTTTTCTTTGCATAAAAAAGTACATTTACTCCTGGGCTCTTACAGCAAAGAAGGTGTAGCGTGTTTGAAAAGGCACTACCCATTCAGACAGCTCTGAATGCAAAGAAACTTCATCATACCTGCTTGGCATGTTCTAAAGACGAACAGGAATTCAACCTTCTGTTTCTTCTCCCTCCCTCTCCTAATGCTGTTCACTGACGGAGAATAAGCGGGAGACAGACACCATTCTATAATGATCGGAAAGCCTCATTTATTGAAAATCAGAAGGCATCTTTTATATTGTTCTTAATTAGCTCATACATATTGCAAAAGTGAAGCTCACCATTGGTTACAGATTACATGTCAACTCCTCTTATGTTTATCTTTTGTGTTTAGCCTTGCGGTTAGCAGTTCTTTATCTTAGTGTTCCAGTTCCTTTTACTCATCCCATTATCCTACAATAGTTGCACCCCAGGTTATCTTGACTTGGAGTTTGTTTTACTAAACTTCAACCAGCTGCACTTTATCATGTCCCTTTGTTGTTAGCCACTCTGTGGCTAAGCTCTCCACAGTTCACTCCTTAATGACTTCTTTCTTTATTTCCAGGTCCTGATTCTGCCATGCTGGTACCCATTCTGTTGGGATCCCTTACTGGCTTTGCTGTCTTGGGCAGTGCTTTCATAAGCCTTTGGCTGCATCACAGACAAAAAACAAAAAACATGCGGTATCCACAACTTGAGGAAATCCACGGCCTGTGAACTGCGAGCAGCTGACTGGTCCTGCAGATCCCACACCACTGCTACAATGACCAGAGAAGCAATTGATTTTGCTTTGCACACTGCACTGCTTTTGTAGAGTTTCTGATGACCCAGGGAGGAAGATACCCAGTCTCTGCTTTAAGCATCTCTCCTTCCTTTCTTTGCTTCTGCATGAGCAAGTCCACAAAATGCAGAGTACAGGATGAGTTGTGGTAGCAGTCCAGCTATAACAGAGGCATCAGCAACCACCTTGGCAATAGGAATTGGCAGTTAGCTCTGGGGGCAGGTCAGGAACTATCTTCAAAGGGGATTTGCACCAGCCTTTTTGGGGACAATAATGAAGCATCCCAGGGAAGGAGTGTTCAGTATTCATCTTGCAGTGGGGGAACACAAGCATCTCAGGATGAGTTCAGAGTCACTGGGCAGGTGTGGTCAGCAACCACCCCAGAGGTCGGTCAGCATTAGCAGTATTTTGCCCTCTTTTTGGGGTGAATAAACTAGATAGAGTGCTACGCTAACTGCTGTGATACAGCTTTATACCACTTTGCAGATGTTTTGTTGGCACTAGAAAGCATGTGATTGTCCTAGCAGGATTTTCATTGCTGTCTGGCTTTCTCCTAGCAGGATTTTCATTGCTGTCTGGCTTTCCTTCCAGCTCTCCAGTGGACAGGGTGGGACACTTCATCAGCTGAGGAGAGAGCAGCATGGTTACTGGAACATAGTTGGCTGTAGCAGCAAGAACCGGGTTTGTCATGAGTGATGTTCATTCTCTCAGCAAAGAGACTGGCCAAAGGTGTTAATGTACAGGCTACAGGTAACTGCCAGGAGGCTTTTCCAGTGTTTTCTCTTGGACCATCTTCCTACATACATGATGTCAGCTTTTGGGCTCCTGATGGGAAGGTATCAGATGAAATGGTTGTATCTATCCAGTTAATCAACAGTTTCCAGCAGTCAGAGACAGGTCGGAAGAG
>NW_008625950.1:4954-5330 GCF_000691845.1 Merops nubicus
TAGTCTGCCAGGAGGTGGCAGAGATGCAGCTGCTCTTTCGGAAGGATATAAACCAACGCCTGTGACCCTTTGGTAGAGTGCTGTGTGTTTTCAAGTGCTCGAGCAGTGTCTGGGCTTATTGTCAACCTGGAAAACGTGGCCTCTGTCTTGTTGGACCTGACACTGCACGTTACTGCCTCTTAGAAAGGCAGCGTGGACTTACAGCACCTGCTCGCATTCTAAAATCAGAAATTCCTGTTAATGCAGACCAAGCCCCTTTCCATTCTGCATGTGTGCATAATAAAACTTTGTTCTGAAGAGCAGAGCGTTCCTCTGCCAGGGCCCTGTGGGGCTGGACCCTTACCCGCCCCGCGCAGCTCCTCTTCCCGCTCTTTTT
>NW_008625951.1:0-1301 GCF_000691845.1 Merops nubicus
GGGCTAGCCCCGGCCCGGCCCCGCTCTCCCAGGTGCTCTCACCCCCGCGGGTTTTCCGCGGCAACGTCCTCGCGAAGATTTGTTTCGTGGGGACTGTTTTTCTCCTTGCCTCGGCCTCGGTTTTGACCCGTTTCCTTGTCGTGGGTCTATTGACTGTATATCATAACTATTGATCAAGGGGGTAACGTACATTATCATACTTCCAAGTAAGAGTGGAGTAAATTAATGAACTGCTTTCTTTCTCCGAAGGCTGGTGGTTACCATAAATGTCGCGTTTCTCTCCGCGAGCTGCTCTGAATGATTTTAGCCTGTTGAGAAGGCGTGACAGGCCAGCCCAGAAGGAGGAAGGGGTGGGGGAAGGAGGGAACTCCGTTTAACAAATAAAAAAGAATTAACTTCATTGCTTTGGTCTACTTCTATAATGATATTCATTTCACAGACCTAGCGCACACTTGTTTAAATTTCGGGTTTAATTTAATCAATACTATCACCCGCGAAGAGGGAAAGAACACGTCCCGGAGATACTCCCTTGTATGAACGCTTATTAACTTTTTATCTCTGCTTCCTTTATTTGCTGGAGGTGAGGAGGAACTATTAAGACATAGCTCAGAAAGCGTAAGAGCAAAACAAACATCGTGCGCATTATGTTTTAGAGGAACAGAAAATGCATTTTGTGGTGTGCCAGGTTAGGTAAAAAGATCGACACGCATTCCTTTCAGCCCCAGAAAGTCTGAGAGACTTTGCCATCCACCGGGGAAGGAGAAGACTTTAGTGATATATCTCTTCTTAGGAGAGTCTCGCCGGGTGGGTCTTTCATCCGCATCCATATTTTGTCTGCACTTGTCTGCCCGGAGGAAACTTGTCCTTTCTTGATCTTTTTTGTGTTTATTTGTTCCGATTCTTTTGATTTGGGGCCGAAAGTCCTTAGCTTTCAGTGAGCTTTGCCTTTAAAACCACCGTATTGGAACTTAGGAAAAACTCGTTGTAAAAATAGTCGTGGGAGTCTTTACAAGGGAACTCAATAGAGAGGGAGGAAAAAGAGGCAAAAACATCAGAACCAAGCAGAAATCATAAAACTCCTGTCAGTGGCATCCTCCTGTTACTCTTATAGTTTCCCTGAAAGTGGAACAGCATCAGCTTCTGAACTTTGAAAGCGGCGAGCTGATCTTTTCTGAATTCTCCACGGAAACATCTGTAACCTTCCCTCTTTGTGTACATTGCCTGCTGGGCAAAGGCTTTAAGGAAGCTTACAATTTTGTTTGCATTTGCGTTATTGACCACTGCACTTAGTACATCAACAT
>NW_008625952.1:0-5137 GCF_000691845.1 Merops nubicus
TAGTGTAGGTGGATCTCTTTTTCTGATATCTAGACACACAGATAGAGGTAGAACTCTCCACTGCACCCTAAGCCACCACCCAACCCAACATCCTCCTCCCAGGGCACCAGCACAAACCCACCTTGGGCTGGTCCCCACTGCTGGGGGGTGCAGCCAGAGAGGTGTGGGGGGGGTCCCAGCATCTCCCCCTTTGCACAGGGGGGGCTGCAGCCAGAGTTTTCCCAAAGCCCCAGCCCCAACTGGTTTCTGTGAAGCTCCCAGGGCTCAGCCACATGGTGTCTCGTTGAGATGCAGATCGTTGGGGGGTATCTGGAAGTCTTGGCTCTGAGGAGCTTCAGCTGACAGGCTTATTTGCACACTGGCTCTAAAATAACCGTGTAGGCTTTACATGACACCTTCTGTTGCTTTGGTGCAGAAAGGGCCTTTCAAGTGCCTTTCTCCAGGAGGGATGAGGTGGCCAGTGAGATAGGAGGGGGGGCTATGAAAGCCCCTGCTCCTCAGCATCACCCAGTATCACCCAGCATCACCCCAGCATCACCAAAGCATCACCTGGCCTTTGCCATCCCCAGGGTTGGAGGGAAGCAACTCCAACAACCCTAAAGGCCATTAGAGGTGCTGCAGGACCTTGGAAGGCCACCAAGTTTGGGATTAGGCTGGGAATTTGTTTTTCCTGGGTGGGTTTTGGCCCATCCCATCCCAGTGCTCCTTATCAGCCACCTCTCCTCCGACCGTCAAACCCCAGAGACGCTTTCGCTCCCATTCAAAAATCATTTAAACAAAAAAAAAAAAACAAACCCCAAAACGTTGCCACAAAGTGGAATCATAGCTTTTGATGAATGTTTTTAAAGCCCTTTCGGTTCTCGTGGTAATTTGCAGTGTAAAATTATTTAGAGATAAGAGCCAAATTAGCTCTTATAGGCGGAGGTCGATATGTCCCGTTATCCGTGCAAGCAGTGTTTAAATATAATCAGCCTTTACTCTAATGCAGCATAATTGTTCATTTGAAATAGCTTTTTTTTTCTCCCTTTCCCCTTTTTTTTTTTTCCTTTTTTTTTTTTTTCACTCCATTCAATGAGTCATTAAAATATTCAAAGGATAATGCAGTGAATTGGAAATGAATTTATCACATTATCCTGTATATACCGTAGAGCATCAGGTAACTAAGGCAGAGCTGGGACCAGTTGACAGAGAAATCCAGTAAACAAGGCTTTCCATTTTGTATTCAGAGGGGGAAAGGAAAAGAAGGGAGAAAATACTGCCCTTCAAATGGAAAGCTTTCTCTCTTTATTCCCCCTCCTTGGGGAGGAGGAAGGGGGAGGGCGAGAGCAGCAAATTTGTACTCTACTAAAGCCTCGCTTGCTTTAACTTTATTTTTATCAAAATATGTTTGTAACAGAAAGTCGTTATGGAAACCAGTTCTGCCAGCCGGGAGAAATCCTGCGCCAAGGCTGGAGCTGAGCGGGACCCAACGGGTGCTGTTGTCACCCAGCTCGTGCCACCAACCCCACCCCGGGCAGAGGGGTTGGGGAAACTGAGGCACGGAGCCGGGCGGAGGCCAGTCTGGGGTCAGAGAGGGGAAATAGGACAATTTTGGTTGATAGGACAAGAAGAAATGGCTTCAAGTTGCCCCAAGGGAGGGAGCTGAGGAATGATTTCGGCCTTGCCAGGCTGCCCAGGGCAGTGGTGGAGTCCCCACCCCTGGAGGGGTTCCCAAGCTGTGGAGATGTGGGGTGAGGGACACGGGGCAGTGGGGACCTGGCAGTGCTGGGGGGTGGTTGGACTTGATCTAAAAGCTCTCTTCCAACCCAAACCATGCTATGATTCTATGAGACACACCAACCCAGAGTCAGAAGACCCATTCCCACCCATCACCCATCACGTCCATTGGCTTTTCCCCCCTCGCTGGGGTGCAGCTCCCCAGGGCTGGGGTTGCTCCCATGGCTTTGCAGAGCACCCATGGGTGTGGGAGCGGCGAATTTAGGGCGCTGGGTGACCTCAGCATCCCTTCCTGATCCCAGAGGTCCTGGCATCACCCATGGTCCTTGCCTGTGGTGGCATTTGTCAGAGCATTCCTCCTCGCCAGCTGATAAACAGGCTCCGGGTTGCAAGTGTCACCATAGAAACAGGTGCTATCTTTAAGCAAACAAGGGCTTTATTAACCTGAAAAGTTACAGGATTTTTGCAGGATTAGAGGCTGGGGAGGGAGCCAGGGGGGGCTGGCTGCTCGCCCACACTCGTGGCCCCACACCCTGCCCTGACAAACATCCCTGTCCCCAGCTCAAAGGGACACCGGCCACATCCTCTCAAGCAAACTCCCCCCGCCTGGAGCACATGGCGTGGGGTCAGCTTACCAAAAATACTTGGATTTCTTAAAAAAAATTCAAGAGAGGAGTTGTTCAGCGTCAGCTGCTGTGATTTCTGGGTTGTATGGAGACGTTGGGATGTGTTTGTAGAGAGCTCGTGATCCAGGCACGTGGAGCATCCCAGCAGTGCCATCAGCATCCCAGCAGTGCCATCAGCATCCCAGCTCTGGCCAGCCAGGAGAAAAACCTTGTCAGCTCAGGGAATGGGTTTTTGTGGGTTGAGGGATGCAAGCAGGGAACAAAAAATCAGCTTTTGGTGTCCTGCAGGAAGGAGGGACCCCTGGTTTGGGAGATGCTGGAGTTCCAGGACCTGATCCTGCCACCACCCAGCACCCAGGGTCCCCAAATCATGGGACATGGTGGGATCCAGCCTCGCTGGGGGCAGAGGTGATGGTGCTGCAGTATTGTTCTCCTCTCCAGGGCCTTTTTTGCCTTTGCTTTTTGGTGATGAAAGCGAGGATTTGAAAGGGAAAGAACAGAGAGAAATGTTGTTTTAATTGATGACTTGGCTCCTTGGAATAGTCAGTTCCCCGGTGTGAGTTCCTGTCGCTGCTTGTTAATGAAGCCTTTATTAATAAAAGGAAGAAAACCACTCAGGAAAAACAAAATCAGCCTAAGAGGTTGCTGCTCGGGTGTAGTTTTCTGTGCACTTCAAGCATCTTTGGCCCCCCCTTAGGCACATGGCGAGGTCGAATCCCACCAAAACACCACCAAAGCACCAGGTTGGCCATGCCAGGACCCTTTGCCAGCCCCTTGGGGCACGTGTTGCCCTGGTGAGGTTTGTGCTGAGCAGGTTTCTCCCTGAGCGCTGTCCCAAGTTGAGTGTCAAGCACTATTATTCATGCTCTGCAAACAGATGGGGCTTAATTGCTGTTGCCGTCAGGCTCTCGGCAAATATCATCTAAAAAGGGCTTTTTTGGCTAATTGTTTGAGGATAAAAATTGTGAAAGGGTGTCTACAAATCATAGGTCAACCGTGGTGTAAATAGAGAATTGTTTATGTTCTTTTTAACCGTCATTGTTGGTCGTAGAGAGTTGGGATTGGGGAAGGATGGCAGGATGGGGACCAAGGGGCTCTGCTTGCACGAGCATGTGTCTTTGCACGAGGATGTGTTTGCACAAGCGTGTGTCTTTGCACGAGCAAAGAGGGTTAAACCCAGCACCACATCCCTGCAAAACCCCAGCTCCTGTGCGAGCCGCTGCTGGGCTCTCACAGAGCTGCTGCTCGGGCTTATTCTCCCCTGCCTTGTAATTAATGCTCCCAGGTAATTACACTCCCCAAATCCCTGAAAAGCTGCCACTGAGCGATTCCCCCTGGGACTCAGCAAGCGCTGAGAGCACACGGGGAGGGGGACGTGCAATGACTGTGGTGTCGTGGGGAACAGCCACCCCATAGCCTGGCTCCATCGTGGGCACTGAGCACACCTCCTCTCACCCATTGTACGGCCAGAAGGAAGGGGGAAAATCACCCTGAGACTCCCCCTTTGCCCTTCCTCACCGAGCCATCCTCATCCTCCACCCAGCCCCGGGTGCATACGATGCTCAGGGCCATGCTCAGGGTGACAGGCTCCGGGCAGGGCTGTCTGTTCTAGGATCATTATCATGATCTTGCCAAGGATCTGTGATGAGCCAGATGATTGCCATGGCTCCAAAGAGGCTCTTGGAAGAGGCAGAGAGCTGCTCAAAGTCTCTTCCCCACGGCCCAGCCCCATCCCTCCACCACTCGTGGCTCCTCTGGGGCCCTGAGGTCGCACAGGGATGAGTTTAGGTTGAAGCTGTGGGGTGAAAACGTTCAGCAAGCAGCCACCTGTCTGGTTTTTGGGGGGATTTGGGATGTTTTCATTTATTTCCATGGTTTGTTGCACCCCTTCTGCCTCCAGCTCCGCAGGTACCGGCGTGATGTGGATGGGAATTAAGTTTTTTTTTCCCCTCCATACTTCTGTTTCATTGAACATGCAAAGGCCAATGATTTGTCACAATTCAATAAAGCCAAGGTTACAAACACTCTCGCTGCTGCTTATTTAAACAATGGTTTGTTAATTAGCTCCTCTTAACGAGGAGAGACTAAATCAGATAAAAACATACCAAAAGACTACGGAGCTATTCCGCAGGTGAGTTTTGTTTTCCAGCTGAGATGCTCCCGGTGCTCCCGGGCTCCATCCCAACCTCTTCCCAAGGCACGGAGCCGTTATCACCCCAGGCTGATGCTCTGCCTCGTGGCCAAAAAAAGGACTTTTCTGGCTTTTTTTGGCTGCTGAGTTCTGTCCCTCTCTGACCCTGCAGCACGCCGGCTTTCCCTCGCTGCTTCTTTAATCGAAGGAGTTTTTTTGGGGGGGAAAAATAAAACTCAAGAATAAAGTTGTGGAGTTGGGAGCAGGTTTATCCATCCCCATCGCCCAGAGCCAAGCTCTGATTTGATGGCTGACCCCACGGAGAGCTCTTAGCTCCCATCAGCCTCGTGTCCCCCCCACCCTGGGGATATTTTCCTCCACGGGATGCATCTGGGGAGGGGATTTCTGGCAAACTCTCGTCCCCGGCGAAGCCTCCGGGGCCCGTGTGGAAGAGACACCGATCAATGATTAATCGGGCATGTGTGGCTGTGTGGGAGCGATTTGTGTCGGAGGAGGAGGGAACTCCTACAGCACCCCGGTCATGAATCATTTGAAAAGCAAATTTGTGCAGTTACCAAGGGAACGGAAGAAAGGAAGGGACTTCCCTTGCCGAAATGACTCGCGCTCTGATGCGGCTGAGAAAATCGCTCCGAAAAGGAAAAAA
>NW_008625953.1:0-7290 GCF_000691845.1 Merops nubicus
CCCTCCGCACCCACCTGCCTGCGGGGCGGGCTGCCGCCGGGAACGGCGCACGCCGCGTCCTTCCGAGACAGCCCCCGCCGATGCCGGGAGAACGCTGCGTGTCAGCGCCCGTCATTTGTTTGGCTTTCCGAGGACTCGCACTCAATCGCAGTTACAGCCTTCAAACAGTTAAATTCTCAACCCTCGGTTCACACGCCAGCAAATGAAAGAAAACCACCTTTATTCAGTTCCGTTTATCCTTCAAAAATTCTTTTTAAATCCTGGCTGGTTTTGTAATCATGCTGAAATACTATCTGTGTTTTATTTTCATGAACTAGGAATAAGAAAGGCAGTGTAGCGAGAACGGCAGGGATGAGGGGGTAAATATGAGTGGTTACATCATTTACACTGAAAGTCAGAGGTGTATTATACCAGGCAACACGGGCTTTGTACAGCTTGTATCCTTTAGTGTGTCTTGTCATTTACTGAATGAGCTGCTCTTTTCAACGAAGGGGCGGGGGGGAAAGAGAGAGAGATGCAGATCAGTTTGGGGGATTTGGAAAACTGGTATATAGATTTGTATAGATTTGTACACACAGACACATGCGACCCTGAAAATATATTGCCTTGCTAGTAGAGCTGGCTGTGACAATCAAACAGTTTATGCCAATGACATGATTTATTAATGGAGTTTGCATGGCATTTCCCTGCTCTGCCTGCAGAAAGACATCACAACATCACTGTAAACTCATCAGCGCTGCGCGGAGGAAAACAATAGGATGCTGAAACTGCAACCCCGGTAGGTGACGGGTCTTAAAGTATCTTCCAGTGAGGACAAATCCTGCCCCCAAGATTTCCAGATGATGAAACAGTCCAGTCCGAAGGACTAACAAGAGACCTCAGCAGCTTTTAAGCCTAATGCTGAGAATCCGTGGGATTTAAATGAGTCACTGACTTTGTACCTGTCTTTCTACGCAGAATTTAGGATGAATTTTATCCATGGCTAATCCCATTGACTTCAAAGGGAATGCCTGCATGAGTAAAGTGGTTGATGTTTATTTCAGTGAGATCTTAAATATATTTTTAAAAATTAAACAGCTCTGCCATTTAGTTTGTAAGGTTAATGCTGCTTTGATTCTGTTTCTCATCACAAAGTTCAATTTTTAATTTCTCTGTAACACAAAACATACGTTGTTGGCTTTAGTCTTTAAAAGCACAACTTAAATGTGGAGAAAACAGCATGGTGAGATTTTAATCGCTGTAATAGTGTTTGAAATCATGGAAAGTAAGTAAGTATAAACCTGTTCTTGTCTAGTTTTCCTTTTCACTGTTTACTGTTTATTTCAGTCACAATTTCCTTACAGTAATTGAGATTCCCATTCCTGGCAGTTGGGTTAAGTCAAGTCTTTGATGTCTCTTATCT
Organism: Merops nubicus; assembly: GCF_000691845.1. NCBI lineage: Eukaryota > Metazoa > Chordata > Aves > Coraciiformes > Meropidae > Merops > Merops nubicus. Next base: position 1,403 of record NW_008625953.1, read on the forward strand.
TCTGATAAGTTCAATGATTCCTGTTTTTCTAAGGTCCTTGCATGTTAGTTGATTTGTTTATTACAGTGTCATTCTCGTCACCCCCAGTCAGCACTTTTTCCCAAAATAGCTATGAATTCCAAAAAGTCAGACTTCTCACCCTGTTCAAATGAAATAGCAGCCAACCCTGGGACTGAGGGAGCTGTTTAATGAGTAAAATAGTCTCCAGGTTTGCCCATAGGTAAACAGACCATGTAGGCATGTAACACCCTTTAGAAGAATAACCTGGAAATTCTGACCATTCCTAAGTGCAAGAGACAAAAAGCTGTGGCATTACTTTAAAATGCAAGTGAAGTGCACAAAACTACAGATGAAAAGCCCCAACACTTCCCCCTCCAGAGAGGAACATCTTTCACCATCTATGGAATACCATTTTTTTTTTAAGGCAAGTGGGCCAGAAGATACATCAAGCTGCAGAGATTATCTGACGAATGTCGTCTTCATATGAGGTCCTGTTTGGTCTTTATCTCTTAAGTAGAGAGTGACTTCAATTTCAGTTAACATAAAGATTTATTAACTTGAGAAGTAAATACTGAACAAGGTGAAGGCAAGGTCAATGTTTACCTAGAGGACTAATAAATCTTTGCATTAACGTAAATATGGAAGCTGGTGGGCTTCCATATTTTGCTCTCAAATCAGTATCTACCCTAAATTAGTGCCAGTAAGATCAAGGTATTTGCGTCAAATGTGCTCAGTATACAAATGGTTGTAAAATATGTTTTGTATTAATTTTTCAGAAATATAAGAATTAAGCTTTTTTTCAAAGGATAACTGATTGCTTCCTCACATGTGAAAATCTAAAGAATAACAGCAGATGGCTGGAATTGTTTTTTGCTTGGAGGTGAACAGTGATTTAAATGAATATAGGTGCAGGCAAGGGTTTTGTTCGATTTTACACTCTGTTTTGTAAACATTGTAAATTATAATGGAGATAAAAAGATACTGATTCGATGCAACTGATTTCAAGAAACCACAGCTTTTTACCCTCTTATTTCCAGCAACACTAGTGCTAGCCCCTTCTTTTAGAACATGACAGCTGCCTGTTCTAGGTAAAACAGCTAAAGTAGTCATCAAATCTGCTGGCCTGCCTTTCTACAGTGCCTCTTGAAATAATTTCAGTGTTACAGTGTAATGTTTACAATGTTTTGTCTTTATAACATTTAATTGTTGATACACACAGCTGTGCTGTTTTATTTGGTTTTGTAGATTTAGCAGATCAGGTTATTTCATAGGCATTACTGGGCCTTTAGCCTGTGAAAATGCCAAGAAAACACAAATCCTTTGGACCTCCCTCAAATATTCTAACATAGCCCAGTCTCGATGTGCTTTGAAAGAGTATCACCTTTATAAAGGTCTCAGGATGCTTCATGAACTTTGACAGAATTAGTATAAGTGTTTTTCTCTTTTATTATCTCTTCAAATAGATTTTTTTTTCCCCCTGGGTTCTCTGTCTTGGTTGTCTTGTTGAAATGCTGCTTTCTCTATTCTCAGGAACAAAGAAATGGTTCCTGTTTAACTTAATCAAATACTCTAGTCTCTTTCTGATAGAAAGAACAGTGCCCAGTTCACCTCTACCACTATTAAGTCCCCAACAGTTTTCCTGTGTTTGATTTCTGTATGTGCTGTACTGAAGTACAGACTTTTTTTTCCCTGCCCATTTTCCTTTGTCTCCCTCTCTTTAAGAAGGCTGACACAAAAAGAGTATTTTACCCATAACATATTTTTGTTGCAAAATTTAGTACTGTTTAATTAATTTATTTCTTGACATTTACTTGCAACTAAATTAATTCTACCTTCTGCATGCACATGTTCAGTAAATGAAAGTATTGGTACTCAAAGTACCAGATCTTTTTATCTGTGCTTTGCTTAGCCTTTGTGCAGCAGAAATCCTGTCATCTGTAATCGAAAAGCAAAGTATTACTGACTTTAACAGTCTTGCCTGTGTGAGAAATGGGTCTCAAGTTTTGTCTGTTAGTAAATGCATTCTGGATCATATTTCACAATCAGACTTTCATACGCTCTCTGCTAACATTAGGTTTCTAGGCTCAATTTTTTAGTTGCACTTCCCATTCATCACACAGAATAACTGATTCTAGAAAATTAATCTGTGTTGGATGAAACAACAAAATGAGCCCCCAGTCTCTGCTGCTCAGTTTTGTCATGCAAGTGGACCCCTCGAAATCAATAGAATCATTCAGGGGAGTCAGACAAGCAAGAGCTAACTCAAAACAGGTATTCCACACTGCTCAGAAACAAAATGCTTCTGTCCTCTCTGCCTCTATGAAATATAGGTGCCTCAGGTTGTATCAGAATTATGAAAGGAAACCAATTTTTAAAAGAACTGTGTGAACAAGTCTGTTTAAAGGCTGATGGTTGGCATTTGCATGCAAAGAGCATGATTTGGCAGATGAGGAAAAATGTTATGGTCAGGAAATGTTAAGTGACTTTTTTTGAGAAACTGTACAATTGTAAGTAATGCAGAGTTAAAGCTTTTCTAACTTGTTTGGAATAGTAAATGCAACCTCCAATTTGCTCTTTTTTAAAATGGTGGGTGTTAAGGCAGAAGGCTGGGAATGCCTTAAAATAATAGTACAAAACAGTTCTGTTCAATTAAATTGTTTTCACTCTGTTTGAATTCCTTTTTTATACAATGGTTTCAAATGCACTTTAGAGGGACAAAACATTATCCAGTGTTTGTGAGTCCATCACTAATACAATCATTTTTAACCAAAAGTGGAAAAATATTCGCAGAAAGGGAATCTTGAATTTACTGTAGTGCATGGTGGAAACTTGGGTTTCCAGGTCTTTGTTTCAGAGAAAGAAACATTCTGTGGGGTCCAGTCAAAATACCTCAGATGTCTACATATGCATCAGAAACTTCCTGTGAAGAAACTGTACACTAAGATTTACTTGCTTATATATTTTAAAATAACAAATATATTCAGTTCTCTCAATATGTATTCCCAGTTAATAGTCAAATAGGAAAAGAGACCAATATTGTTCATATAATTGATGGAATACAAATTATATTTATATGATTGACGGAATACAAGTTGTACTAAATACAACATTTCTGTGTCAATGAAAAAAATGATGGTGTTTTATCTCTTAAGACCTGAATCCGCAGTTATCTTTAGATAGTTCTTTTATGTGTGGACTGCTCCCACCAGTAAAGCTACATACATGTTCAAGCTGCTCTAATTTTACTGTATTAATCATGCTGATATGAACATTTATAAATTGCCTTCTAATTTCTACTACATCATGGTACTTGGAATCTTTACAAATACTATTGTGAAGTCAGAAGCCTGGCTAAAGCATCAATTAAAACCTTAAGTTATGTTACTGCCAATAAGTGGTCATTAAGGGCATATGAGGGCAACCAGCATTTTTGTAGAATCAGATTCTTGGTCTCTAAAACAGATGTTTTTCATTTTTATTTCTTTTTAAAATGACTCATGAAATACTGAAACAACAGTAAGGATATTGAAGACTTTTTTTCTATCAGCAGTGCATTATGAATGCAGAGTTAGGCTTTTAAACACTAAACTTTACTGTTGATGATGGAGGAATAATCCCTGATCTGTGGAGAGAGAAGTATTGCAATAATATTGATGGTTTAGGAGAATGCTTACTACATTTTAATGGAAAAAGAGGAATCAGTAGCTTTCTCTAGTATGACAATTTTCCTGCAACATGAAAAAAGAATTTCTTCAAATATAATAAAGGAGCAGAATAAAATTTCTTCACACATTACAATTCTTCCTGATTATGGGGAGGATACTACTGATTTTCAATACATGCCATGAAAAGATAGTTTTGAAGTCTGTTCAATGTACTTTTTTTTCCTTTAGTATGTCATGCATAGTCAAAATGGATGTAATTCCTTCTGATGAGCATGTGTTTTTCTGCGTGGCCTGTGAAGTGTAGTATTTGCTCAAAAAGAGGTATTACTACTAAATACAGTCCCAGAAGAACACTTCCAAATGGAAATAGTTAATTAAACAAACCTCAGAGTAGGTGAAAACTATTAATTTTGCTCACCTCCTTATTCGCATATCACGTTGCCACCCTAATTAATTTAATCTTCACTGAAAATGAAGTATAAACTCTTGTTTGGGAGGTAATAATCACAGCATGTAACAGGCTGAAATACTGTTCTTAGTCAACACCAGCTGTTTGGCTTGAGGTAGTTTGTGGTGTTGAAAAAGCGTTTAAATTATACAGCAGCAGTGGACTTTTAATGGAATATCTGTTTCCACTCAGTAGGAACTTCTCTGTTGAATGTCAACGTGAAACAGAGAAAAAGATAGTCTCTCACCTCTTTTTAAGTAGTTAGAAGTATAGAGGTTTAGTTATAAAGCCCAATAATGTAAGGAAAAAATAGTATCCTTCCTGCACGTGCAATAAACTAGATTGTGAACACAATTACTTTTGTAAGGTAAACCACAGAATAACAGAAGTTAGTGGTAGGTTTATGTCCAACAAAGTGACTGGGCAATTTAGCATGTCTTGTGATAACCTTGGTGTGTTGCACAGAATAATGCTTTCTGCTCCCTATCTCCAAAACCGTTTTCTTCGCAACAGCTATAGAGTTAATGGAACGGAAAATTCAGGCAACCTCGTGCTCCTGATTTATGCACAAGAGAAACTGTTCTCATAGATTTCAATGATAAAATGTTTTGCTTTTATTACAATCAAGTTCTTTGCACTTTGTTCGTTTTTTGTGGGAGCAGATGTTACCTGTCACAAATTAGACAGGACACAAGTGCTTCTGAGCTAGTACAGGGTTCTTCTGGCATAGGTATGTAGGTCATAGTGGCTAGTTGCCTAATATAGATACAGTTTTACTAGCCTTTTTTTTTTTTTTTTTTTTGAACCAGTATAGTCCATGGAAAGCAATCCCATAGCTGTTGGTGAGCATTCGCAGCTGTAGTGCTTTACCAGTACATTATACCACTCTCTATTTTGGTAGCTTCTTCCTAGTATAGGCATGACAAAAATATCCACCATAGCACTGCCAGAGTAAGTGCAGGCAGCTCAAGCAGGTATAAGTCAGACATCGTACAGAGCTATTTGTACATGCAGCCCCTGACCTGCAGTGTGTTATTTGCAGCCCTCCACCAGATATCTACCTTTGACCCTTCAATGTCAACAGAAATGTCTGACTACCAGAACCTAGTTGTCATCTCCTTTCATTACCACAGGATTTTCTTGGGCCTTTTTCTATTCTTCATATTCACAATGCTAAGCTTCCATATTAATTAAATGTCAACATTCACTAGTCTGAGACTATGTTATCCAATAAATACCTGCCTGAAGCCAACTACATGAAGGATTGAACTTGCATGATTTTTAATACAAATTATTTGTTCACAATGTTTGATCAAATTAATCAGTGGCAGAATAAATGGGAGCTGTAACCATGGCTGAAAAGGATTGGGGAAAAAAAATATTAATGCTGCTGTTGTAACTCATCCCTCCACTTTGCCTCCGATAGACTTCATTTTAGGGGTATTAACCTTCCTCTAGGCCAGAGCTGGGTCGCTTGCCTGTATGCACAACAAAACGAGTAAAGACAGTAGGGAGCTTCACACATAGTCTTATTTAGATCCAGTAGGGTTTTTTTTTTTTCCTCTTCCAGGTCTTAATTTTTAGTTCACTTATTTTTTTTTTATCAGTAGAGGGTAGGAAAAAACTAATCCTGATGGGAAATCTCACAGCACAGGGCCCTTTCCTCTCGCTTGTTTTGCCAGTTTTAGGCACTGGCCGTAGCCCACGGAGCTCCCACAGGCAGGTATTATTCTCCTAGTTCCCGGGAAGAGGAAGCTGAGTCACGGGAGGGAGGG
>NW_008625954.1:0-1825 GCF_000691845.1 Merops nubicus
CTCGGGCCCTTCCCGCCCGTCCCTCAGGCAGGCCCTTTTCCCGCCTCGTTCGGACCACAGCCCTCGCCCTCGGGGCTGGGCTCTGTCCCCCACACCTGCTCTCCGCCTAAATCCTCCTAAAATTCCCTCCTCCTGTCATCCGATCCCTAATCCGTGCCCTTCCCACTCCCGGGGCACCCCTGGGTCGGGACCGCTGGTCCTCCCTGGCCTGGAGGATGCCCGCCCCAGGAGGAGGCTCTCCCTGGGCTCTGCTCCTTCCCAGGGCTGGCCCTGGCCCTGCTGGTGCCTTTCTCCTGGGCTTGGGGCTCCTTCCCCAGAGCATCCCCATCCCTGGGCACCGTGAGCTGGGTCAGGGTGTCCCACCCAGACACCTCTAGGGCAGCCTTTGGCTTCTCTGCTGCCAGGCACGTCTCTCTGGGGGAGCACATCAGCCCCTCACACCCCCCTATTCACCTGTGTCCTTGTCCCCAGCACCTTTTCCAGTCCCTCTTCCACAGAGCCCTTTTTCCCAGCACTGGGGTGGAGGGGCGATGCCCTTTTGGTTTGTGTCCCTTTGTGTAGGGTGCTGTTGCCCTGGCACCCCTGCTGGGCTGGCACAGAAGGTTGAAGACACTGAGCTGACCCCACAGCACTGTCCCCCTCTCACAGGGGTCCCTGGTTTTCTCACTCAGGACTGTCCCTCTGGCCCTGTTCTGGTGAAAGGGATCCCATGGCTTGGGTCCCACGTGCACAGTGATGATTCTCTCCCTTGCTTGGCTGTGTGAGGACAATTGTGTGTCTGCTTCATCCCAAAATACAAGGGTCTTTTGGCCCCAGCTTGTCTCCCTCAGACACCCAGAGTTCTGGCAGCTGAAGCTTGAAGTCAGTCTCTGGGCTCTGGCCTCAGTTTCTCTGGGTAGTGGTTGGTACAAGTCTTAGGAAGGAGCTGGGAGAGGGTCCCTTGGAAACATCTCTGGTGTCTCAGCTCTTTAATTCACTTCCTTTGGAGGTTCCTGAGATGATCTTTATGTTTTTCTCTGGAATATTCTCCCTCATCTGTGATGGCAGGCACAAATCTCATGCTGGGAAGGAGCGTTGATGTACCACAGCTCTATCTTGGATGTGGGGGATGATTCTGTTCTAGGAGAATATTCCAGTGGCCAAAGAACTCAAAAACCTCATCCCTTCCTAAATTAATACTTTGAGGCCTCAAAGACACCTATTGGTGTGGATTATTGGATGTTTCCTAGAGAGGAAAACAGATTTAGGCTTTTTTTTTTTTTTTCAGAAAGAAATAACCCACAGAAAATGAATTAGAATTTAGTTTGTAGCTTGCCTGATGAGAGAGTGAAAGCTTCCAAAGAGAGTGCTGCCTTTCTGAGTCAAAGGGTGTTCCCAGTGCCCAGAGCCTTGCCCAGGAAGCAGGATAATGAATTTAATCAGGCTTTGATCAGTGGTGCTCTTAGGAGCCCTGAAGAAATGGAAATTGGTGAGATCCTTCAGAGTTTCATTTGTGGCCTCTTAGGGACAGTTGTTGCTTGGTAGCAATGAGCTGCTTTATTCTTTTTCTTTTATTTTTGTAGATTTCTGGGTACTTGGAATCTGGCAACTTTTTTTTAGGCACTGGATCAGGACAATGTAACTTTAGGAGCACTTAGCTGTGAGATGTTGAGGCAAAGGGAGGAGGGCAAAGTGACAGTTCTGGACGGACACTGAGCCACTAATGAGATTATATCAGATGCATGTTGTGAAGAAATTGCTGCCAGAGAGGAGGACAGTGGCCTGAGGGGCTGGGAAGGGAGGTCAGGAAACCTCCTCACCCTCAGACAGGCATCCAGCACATTCC